>NW_008658996.1:0-31060 GCF_000695815.1 Acanthisitta chloris
GGCCGTGCTCGGGGTCAGGCGGCGCCGCGCGCGGTCTCCATGTGCTCCCCTTCTTTGCGCAGTGAACGGGCTCCAGGCTCGGACCTTCGGCGTCTGGACCCTGCTGGCCTCGGTGATCCGCTGCCTCTGCGCCATCGACATCCGCAACAGGACGTACGTAAAGCAGCACCGAGAGTGTCTGGGTTTGCTTGCTACTCACAACCTGAGCGGCTAGCGCAGGGGGGGGGGAAGCAAAAAGCTGTTCCAGAACTCTCGGTAGTGTTGGAAACATTCCCCTGACAAAGCTCAAATAGCACTGCAGGATTTGTGTGTTAACTGCTGCTCCTTCCTCCCTCTGTGGGGACAGCCTGTGCGTTTGATTGCTGCTCTTAGCTCAGGTAGAAATCAGTAGATCTTAGAACTTACTGTCACAAATTTCTGAGCTCCAGCTTGGAAAGCTTCTTCTGATAGCGCTGCTGCTCTGTTAATGAAACAGTTGCTAATGCTGTGGTCTGACTGATGCTCAGTACTTCTGTCACTATGACAGCTTAGCTAAAAATTGTGGCAGATTGAGACACACCTTGCAGTGGTCTTAACTCACTGCTTTCTTCCATACTCTCGTGCCTGGGGCTGAGGACAAGGCCTGAGGTGCAGCCTGATGTTGAGGTGGGAGGCAGGTCATTTATCCCTGTGCTAACAGAAATATTTCTTAGAGGGATTTCCAAGCAGGCTGACTTGGGGTCTGTGCTAGACAAAGCCTTTACTGGAGGGTGCTAGCACACATTCTGTCAATGCTTCCCTCAGCTCCACAGCAGGAGTCACTGTTCACCTAGCAGTATGTCCTTGGATTGCCTGGGCTTGTCTGAGGTAGAGAGGTGGAGGGACTCAATTATGACTTCTAGGGTGTGTGGCAGTGCCAATTACCATGAAGTCAGTTTTCCTTAGAGGGGTTTTATCTTGCATCTCTCGGACCTGCTCCCTTTCAACAGCTGTGGCCCCTAGAGGGTAGCAGAGCACAGGTGGGAACATGTGTTGGGTGATGCAGCCTGGAGGCAGCCAAGTCCTGTCATCCCAGTTCTATTCATCTCACCAGAGGCTGAGATGAATAGAACTTCTCACCTTTTTTTTGTGTGTGCACATACTTATCGCGTCACTGGTGCCCTGCTCTTGCTCTTCCTTCTTCACCTGCCTTCAGGCCAGATAATGACTGACTTTCAATGCACTATTGAACATGCTGCCCCAACACTCCTCAGCTGTTGCCCAGGGAGTTTTTGCATCTCACTAGGCATGTGACCAAGTGCCCTCTGTGCTGCCACAGTGAGGGCACACAGGGCAGCATGTGGGTTTGCCTCTTTTCCACTGAGCCCATACTATGATAACTTCTTTTTTTCTGCTCTCCAACAGCCTCTATCACATCACACTCTTTACCTTCTTTTTGGCCCTTGTTCACTTCCTCTCCGAGGTCTTCATTTACCACACTGCAGCCTTGACAGTTGGAGTTATGGCACCCCTCATGGTAGCAAGTAAGTAGAGCTCTGTATCATCCCCCCACAAGCTCTCCTTGGAACTATGACACCCCCTCGCAATAAAAATACCCCTTGTGGCTATGAGCTCAGGGCAGGGAGGGGATGGTGGAAGGGAACATCTCATCTCTTGTCCAGCATTTTCTACACAAGTCATTCTGTATCTCCATCACAGGTTTCTCCATTATGGGGATGTTGATTGGGCTGCAGTACCTGGAGGTAGAGGCAGTGTCACAAAACAAGAAGAAAAACTGAAGCTGTGGGCTCCGTGTAGGTCAGTGTCATCCCCTGTGTTCACTGCCAGACTTCCACTAAAGCTCAGCTCAGCTTCTCCAGACCACCAGTCCCACTCGTGGATCACTGTTCATTACCAAGTGTTGTTTTCTTGTCTAGACAACATTTCAACTGACTGATGTCAAAGACCAAGTCCCAGAGGAGTTTGTGTCAAAGCTCGTGGGGAGCATTTGGTGACTGACTCCCTGGATAGCAGCCAAAGTCTCAGGCATGCCCAGTACACCAAGAACTTCTCTCCTGGTGTACCTGTGGGGAGAACATGTAGAGCTATCCGGGATTCACTGAACCCTTTGGACCAGAAAGAGAAAACAGGTGCTACTCCTGGCACTGTTGTGTAACTTGCATGTGTGTGCTCCTCAGGAGCCATTTCTAATAAATAACAGAAAACTGCGGTGTGCTATGTTTATCTTTCTTCTACACAGCAGTGGGTAGAGCATGTATAACCTCAGAGCCAACAGCAGTTTCTACTGTATGTTGCAGGATACATCATCTCTCTTTACAGCAAACTTACCTTTCCCTGACTCCTTCCCACAAAGCTCCAGGTCTGACTTCGCACATCACACACACAGAAGAGGGTTGTTGCAGCTCTCTTCCTCAGCATGCTGGTGACAGCAAACTCAAACTATGCATCTGTGAGCAAGGACAAAGCTACCTGTGTAGTGAGCTGTAACTACAGATAGAGAAAACAGGAGCAGGTTGCTTAGACCTAGACAAAATAATGTCCAACACAGATGCGCAGCATACAGAAAGTAGGAAGGAACCAGCAGGAACTCCAAGCTGGGAAGACAATTCACATGCAGAAGAAAGGAAAAACACAGAAGAGAGGAAAAGAGCACAGCAGTAGCAATGGGCAGAAATGATTTTTCCATTCTGCAAAACATTTCAGGCCATTAGAAGAGCCAGATTAAAACCATTTAATATGAATGTGTCAGGTTTCATTGTACACTTCAAATGCTTTCATTTTACATTAAAACTGCTATTGAAAAACTATTCTAAACCCTCATTCTCAATCCCAAACTATCAAAGATAGTACTTGAATGTATCAAAAGACTGTTATAATTTCACCCCAAAAATGCTAAAAATGGTATGTCAGGAGTATTTTTAACCATTCCACCTCATTGCAGTTTTCATTCTTTTCCCCCAAATGATACATGAATAGCTGCACAATTTAAGAAGTATAAGGACACTTGATGTCTCCACCAGGGGTGGCATGCTGGAAAGGAAGGAGAAGCAATACAAGGATCTAGATTTGTGCTTAGAAGATAAAGAACATACAAATGGGCAGTGTCCGTAAGACACAAATGCTGGTAAGAGGGCAGCTTCTCCTGTTGTCTATTATAAAGTGGGAAGCTTCTACACTGGAGCAAATCTGGTTTCCCATCATACCCCCCTCTGTGACTGTGAAGAGCAACACAACCTTGGCTGGTTTTCTCAATGTAACACTTCACAAAAGTTTTTATGTACTGTTGAAACATGCAAAAGGCACTTTACCATTAAGGAGGAAGACACAGTCCTCAGCCCAGGGAACTTGTGGTTTGATTTGCTCCTGTTGCTAATGTAGTGATGAGCTAGGCTTAGGCTGCAGAACTAGTTAGTTCTTGCCTCCAGGTAGGAGGAGGCATATTGGTATCCCTCAATTACTCCTAATATATAGGAACATCAGTGATTCTGAGCAGAGGTTTATCCAGACTAAGAGTGCTTCGTCTGGGAAAGCCACATAATAAAAACAGAGCTAGCAGTGGCCAACACTGCTTTGCACTTGCTGGTGATGTATTGAGGCCTCTACCATCTCCTGTGCAACACAGAGCATCATGGGCACCAAAGCAGAGCAATCCCTCTTCCTGAGAGCCAGCTGAAAGCTCTTCCAGGACTGCTCACCAAGAAAGTGTGGCCCAGCTTCTGCATTCCATGTCACAGCTTGCCTGTGAGAGGAGACAGAGCCACGTGCAATCTGCCACCCTCATGTGCTCAGGGCTAGCCTGGTACTGTGGCTTTTCTCAGCACGTGCCTTTTTCAAGCATACATGGTGGTAGAGGGGTGGGAAACAGTGGGTTTTCACAACTTTTTCTCCCAAGCAGTAAAGTCTCCAAAACAGCAAGATGTAAAGGTGTAACTGAAGAGAGCAACCCCCACTTCTTGTTTTGCTGTCACACTCTCCACAAGCAGTTCACTGGGCTCCTGTCCTGAGGCTGCCACCCCTATCATGTGGTGCATGTCACAGGAGCACGGTGCAGGCAGCAAAGGTGAGAATGAGGGGGGCTGTATCTCCCAGCTCTGCCACCCCTCCATTTCACAGCTTTGATTCCTCAACGACTATGGGATCAGTGTGGGCTTCTGGCAGCACTTTCTGCAAGTCAGACAGAGAAAAAACAATATGGTTAGGATCCTAGGTGGCCAGACCCAGGATTCAGAGACACCAATTGGCCAGAGGCTAGGTAATTCCTCAGACCACTGTTAATACTGCTAGTGGTATCAGCCCCACAGCCAGCTCACTTCACTGACACAAGCTCAGCCTCAAAAAGTTGCAGGGCCAATTTCCTGGGCAAGGGAAGGAGTGGGGAATTCCTTCATGCCATGAGGCAGCGCAGTGTCTGTGCAAACATCAGAGAGAACCTGCATCCTGTGCATCCTCAGGAGGCTCAGCAGGGCAACTAGCTCCTCTCTGTCCTTACCCTGGGATGTCTGAGGCCTCTTCAATGCCCAGACAGATTGCTGGTTTTGCTAATCTTCAAGTCTTTTCATCCCCACCCCCACTGCCCATTCAGGGCTGGCACCCTTCTGCCCTTCTTCCCTGTCCCCAGCTTGGACTTATGGCTGGGATAATTCCAGAGTGGTGCCTTCTTCCAAGTTCATTACCCATACCTTAAAGAGCCATATGAAATAAGAGGCAAACATACACAATTTCTTTTTCTCCATAAATCCTATAGAAGAACTAGCCTGATTACGTGACACCTCTCCAAATTCTGACTGCTTACAGTGAGACAGCCCACTTGTCACCAATTCAGCAGACAGCATGCAGACTTGTAAGGGTGAATGTGGAGTCTCCCAAAGCCTGGGCTCTGAGGTTACTCACTGTGGAGCAAGACTAACATCTGAGCAGGAGTCAGAGGTGAACGCAAAAGAGGTTCACATCCCAGTGCAGTTCAAGAGAAGTCCAAGCAGCATGGAAGCAAGAGATACAAAACAGTTTCATTTTGAGTAGCCTCTTACACAAACTGCAGGTGAAAAGGTTTTATAGAGGTCAGCAGCAACATCCCAAAGCAGAGGAGTGAGATCAGGAAAGCTTCAAAGAGATGTCTGGAAGCAAAAGTCAGGAAGTGCAAAGAGGGAACTTCTACCAGCAGGAGGGATGGGAGGGGTGCATGAAGTAGCGCCAGAAGTAGGAATAAGCGAAAAACTGCATTCAGACTTGGGAACCTGTGCCAGAATGCATCCTAGAAGCACTCTAGCACCTCTGAGCAGGCTCCCCTAGCACCTCTGAGGTCTGAGCACCACTCACCTGCTGTGGAGCTACAGGAGCAGAGGTTTAGGAGATCAGCCAGTCTGCAGGGCTCCACCACTTTGAGAAAGGAAGGCTGCTCTCAGAGCTGGGAGTCACAGTACTGGAAAAGGGCACAGAGATGGCCTGCCTATGGCTTTGGGACAGGAGAAGAAGGCTGCTTGCCACACAGTAAGCACAGAAAGGGACCAGGGGAGTTTGGAAAGCAGAGGATGGGTACACATTGTTTGTGCCTGCTACACAAAATTCCAGCATTTTTTACTGGCAGTATTTCACCAGAGACTAAGCTTCCGAGGGAATCTGCTACTGCAGGTGGATGCTTGTCCCAGTGCCCTAAAGCCAGCCTCTAAATCACACTGGCTGTGGGAGGAAAAAGCAACATGCTTTTGAGTGTTCCACTGCAATCCACCAGATGCATCTTTGCATCCAGGCAAACACACAACCAGCAAAAAAAGGTACTTGGCCCTGATCAAGTCCTGACTTATCCAGGACATGGTTTGAGGACACAGCAGAACTTCAGTCCTGTTTCAAAGCCCGTGCTGTGGATGTACACCTAGAGCAGGTCACAAGTCATGCAAAATCATCCACTCATCAGTGCTCAGCTCTGCACTCCAGGCAAAAATTTTTAATTTTATTACAATTTAAAAACCAGGACAAAAACTGAAACAACTTCACTCCCTATTGTCTGTTATCAATAATAGGTTCTTCACAAACACACACACAAATTGATTTATCTACCACTATATCAGATGGGCACACAGTAGTCTCAAGTGCCCTGAACACACATTAATCAAATTTGCAAGTCTCAAAGCGGCCTAGCAAAGCCCAGTTTGAATGAAAAGACAGTCCTGCCATTTTAGAATCCTGCATTCTGTACGATACCTGCTTTCCTAAAAGCCCACAAAGCTTAAAAGTATTTCCAAACAAATGTAGCCAAAGACTTTTATTGAACAATTCACCCCTAAGTCAGAACAAACCATGGAAGATCAGCAAAGGTGCTTTTTCATAATGCAAAGAAACAATGCAAGAAGACTTATACGGATGCTGGAAACCAGGAGCAAATGAGCACTGGTTGTACACAGCATATTCAGGAGTATAACGTATATGCTCAATCACCTGACACTACTATGAAACCAAGGCACAATGTTGGAATGGCTTCAGATGCACACACAACAAAGGCAGCACACAGAGTCTCATTATCATGTAAAATGGGTGTTTGTTCCAAGTGTCCTGAGATACAGAAAGCTAACCCAGCTAGAGCTCTGGGAACTGAGGCAGACAGAAATGGGAGGATTGTTGGAACCACACTACAGCTTTATTAATAGAGGACAAGGTGTACAATGTCATTAGGCTGATTTAATCTAACTGCAAAATTTGTTTAATTACAATCATAAGCAGATGGGGACACCAATAGAAGACAAACTAATGCACAGCCAATGGTAGTGTTTCAGTGGGAAGTGTAAGGTCTGCAAAACTCTACACCTCTGCATCCTCTGGAAGCTCACAACTGACTCTGAGTGTCAGTCTTCTCCTTGGAACAGCCACAGAATCATAGAATTGTTTAGGCTGGAAAACCAAGTCCAATCACTAATCCAGCACTGCCAAGTCCACTATTAAACTATGTCTTTAAGTGCCACACCTACGTGTCTTAAATACCTCCAGGGATGGTGACTCAACCACCTCCCTGGGCAGCCTGTTGCAATGCTTGACAACCTTCCCAGTGAACAAATTTTTCCTAATAGACAATCTAAACCTCCCATGGTACAACATGAGGTCATTTCCCCTTGTCCTGTCACTTGTTACTTTGGAGAGGAGACTGATCCCCACCTCACTACAACCTCTTTTCAGGCAGTGGTATGGTGTGAAAAGGTCTTCCCTGAGCCTCCATTTCTCCAGACTAAATCCCCCCAGCTGCCTCAGCTGCTCCTCATAAGACTTGTGCACCAGACCCTTCACCAGCTCTGTTGCCCTTCTCTGGACACTGTCCAGCACCTCAATGTCTTTTGTGAAGGGAGGTGCCCAAAACTGAGCACACTACTCAAGGTGCAGCCTCACCAGTGCCAAGTACAGGGGGGTATGACCCCTTCCCTAGTCCTGCTGGCCTCTATTCCTGATACAAGGTAGGATGCCACTGGCCTTCTTGACCCCCCAGACACACTGCTGGCTCATGACCAGCCAATTGTCTACCAGCACCCCCAGGTACTTTTCTGCTGGGCCACTTTGCAGCTGCTCTTCCCCCAGCCTGCAGCACTGCATGAGGTTATCGTGACCCAAGTGCAAGACTCAGCATGTCACCTTCCTCACGCAGCTGACCTCAGCCCATGGATCCAGCTTTTCCAGGTGCACCTGCAGAGCCTTCCCTACCCTCCAGCAGATCAAAACTCCAGCTGAACTTAAGTGTTACCTGCACACTGACTGAGGGCGTGCTCAATACCCTCATCCAGATCATCAATAAAGATAGTAAACAGGACTGGCCATTCACCACCACTCTTTGGGCTCAGTCATCCACCCAGCAAACACTGCACCTGTCCAAGTCATGAGCAGTCATTTTCTCCAAGAGAACGATGTGGGAAATGGTGTCAAAGGCTTTACTAAGTCCAGATAGACAACATCCACAGCCTCACCCACTACGTGGATCACCCTGTCATAGAAGGAGATCAGGTTAGTCAAGCAGCACCTGCCTTTCCTTAGGACTTGTTGGGACTTCATTGCTGGCCAGCTGAAAAATCAATCATGAATAATAATCTGGGGGCCATACCAAGATAGGAGGCTTTCTCTTCACATCTTTAATCTGGGCCCCAGTGAAGCAGCAGACCTCCCTAAGAAGTATGTCTGTTCTACATATTGGGCCTTCTGATCCATTTGGAAGGGAGTCTCTTATGAGAATGGCCTGTCTTTATGGATGCAGTTTTGACACAGGGCATATACAGCCTCTTGTCTGAGCCTCAGTTGCAGTGTCTGTTTTGCAACTAGGATGCTACAAAATGGACCTAATTTGTCAGGTCTGCTAACAAAGGTGATGATAAAACCTTCAGCCATCAAAAAAGTTCCAGTACACACCAAGTGGGTTTGTCCAGCTCATGCAGCAACAGCTTCTCAGCTACCTGGCCCCAAATCAATACCGCATATGTACTCTGCTAAAACTGCCAGATGGCAGCATGGAGACAGCTTCAGAAGCACTCAGCCTGGAGACAAATCCTTCCGTGCCCATGGGACTCTTCCTCACACTTCCATCAAAGCATAGCAGCTTCAGTTCCCTGTAGCACATGCCCTAGTCTTAGCTGGATTAGGGCTGGTTTTCCCAATGGACTCTGCTTTTCTCTACTAGTCCTGTTGGCTGTAGCACTGATACACACAGTAAATACCTTGAAAAGCAAAGGGTAGCATGGTTAACTTGGCAGACCAGCCAGTCAGTGTGAAGCAGAGGACAGTGAGTAATAAAGCATACCACCCCCAGCAACAGCAGAGAAAAAATGCCAGTTGCCACTGAGATTCACAGACCTGCAAGCACAGAGCTTTACAGTTTTCAGGCATTCTTATACCAAAAGGCACCAACCCAATGACTTTGTTACTGCTACATGTTTTTAAACTTTCTTGCAGTTGGCCATGCACCCTGGCTATGATCAAATCCAACTCTTTATAGGGTTCCTGGTATCACCTCCAACCAAGAATCTGGACTGTAAATGTCAGATTACAGTCTCCAAATGTCTGCACCTCCTCTCCCCAACAACTGACTGACAATTCAGTTCTCCATCTGCTCCAGCCTCAGGCTTTGCTTTGCTACACTTAGTTGAATCCCTATGCCTCTATCTGACATGAGTCTGGTGGTACCTCCACTCTGTTCTTGGAAGCTGAAATTGTCTTTCCTCTCAGATGAGTACCTGAGAAGGCCAGAAAGATTCCTGGTATTCTTATGGCCACTGCTGTCACCCCTGAAGTGCCATTGGTTTGGTGCCTGTGCCACCCCATGAGTGCTCAGAGAAGTAGATTAGTGCAATTCTCCTACCTTTGTGTATGAGCTAGTGAGCAGGAGTGGGAATTGATGAGGTTAGAGTTACAAGCTACAGTCCCATAATCCATGATCTGATTGCTGCCTTGGAGTCTCTGCAACAACAGTCACAAGTCACCAGGCCAGAAAATATGAAGGCAAATAGGGAAGGAAATGAAAGCAGAGGAAAATAAGACAGAGGAACAGGCAAAGGAAGAAATCAGTAAAATCACCCAAGCATGTGTAAGGCAGCTGTGCCACACAGGAAAGCTCAGGTACCTGACTCTGTCAGAGTTCTCCACAAATGGCAGCACATAATGCCTAAGCCTAGCTGGCTGCTCCTATGGCTGAGGCTTCCATCTTAGTGCAGAACACTAGACTCAGCCTACCTTCAGCTGGCTGAGCACCTGCAGTTGGTTGTTAGGCTTGAGGTGAGCTCAGCTATGTGGAGGCCACATTTGGGGCTGCGGTGTGGTGTCCATCATGACTTCTTCAGGGTATGACTCCTCAGGGGGAAGGAGCTGCCAGTGAGGTTTTTGACTGACAGATCTGTTACCTCACATACATCCCTCTGGTTCTTACTACTGTTAGTTCTGGAGGCTTTCAGGATTATAAAAATGACACCTGCACCTCCTTTGCTCTGGTCTCAATGCTCTTCCCCCTCCAGAAGCAAGCTTTTATGATTGTATTTAGACTAAAAAGATTTATATTAAAAATTTCTTTAAAATGTAAAATTCATCTGGTGAGAGAAATGTCTGAGAGAGGGAAAAGACCTTACTACTAGTAGGCATCACCTTCACTGCCAAGGACCTCAGGTCCTTGCCTGGGCCTTCCATATTTGAGTTATAAATGAAGTCACAGTGCCACCAGCACCTCTCATTACAACCCTGCTGCCTCAGGGCTTGTTTGGCCTTACAGTTCATCTTCTGCCTTTGACTTCAGAAGTGTTCATCCAGGGATACAAGCAGTTTGGTGTGTATCACAGACTAGTCTTTACCCCAGCCCCGTGCTTAGCTAAGTGTGTTCCAGTTAGCCGCATTCAAACCAGGACTCTGCAAGAGCGGCTGTCTTCTAGCTTTGGTCCTGTAGACCATGATGCTCACCACTGCTAAAATCAACCAGAGTTGTAAGCATCAGAGCAGAAAAAAAAAAGCAGGAATTCTTTTTAAGTTATGATAACAGGGGAGAGAGGAGTCCTTTACCCAAACTGGATAAGCTGTACTCTTTTATCCTACCTTTTGCATTTTTGCTCAGATAGTGCAATAAAAATAAAACTAAAATAAAAATTCAAAGGCATATTTTTGTAATTGAAAATCCACCTTCCTAAGCAGCTGGTCGGAGCAGAGCTGCTGTACTAATAGCCTTGCCCACAGCACTGTGCAAAGTGTGGGGAGCCAGGCTGCTCAAGTCCTCATTTGGGCTTTGTCACTAGCTTCCTCCAACCACGTACACTGAACCCCGCTTGGCAGCTGAGGGCAAGGAATAAGAGGAATAACCTGCCACCCTAGGGGCCTGGAATAATAGTTACTCAGCTTTAAAAAAGGGCAAAGCACTGAAGGACTGAACACGTTGTCAGGGGAGGGAAGCAAGCACAGCACTGTCCTACATCTGGCCCTAGCCGATATGAAAATATGTGAAGCCTTGCAGACTCCCAGAGGACCAGAGCTCACAGATTCTGCATGACATTAACAGTGAGCAAAAGAAACCTCAGCAACTGCCAGAGCTGGGATTACATCCACCTGCCTGAAAACGTCAAGGAGCTTCCCCCAAAAGCCAGCCCCTTTCCTAGAAAGGAGAAAGGCTGGGTGTTGTTCCTAACTAATAGCAGGGGCAGGGACTGAAGGGGGGTTTACTCACTGTCTTTTCGTTTTCTGAATTAGCCTGCTGTCTTCGGAGATCTGCCTTAATGAATGCTGGAACAGAGGGAGGAAGAGAGATATGAAGGCAGTTAAGTCACCATACAGAGCCCAAATCAATTTCTCCAGGACTCAACTGGGCAGCAGAGGCCCCAGAAGAGACAGGAACACATTATGGTGAGCAAGGGAAACCACTCTTCTGGACAAGGCTGAGAACACTTCTGAAACAGGAAGGATAGAGATTCCTTATTGCAGCATGTAGAAGGTACAACTTTGAGACCTCAACCAGCAGCCAGGACAAGAAGCCTTGAATCTCCTTTGTTACACGGACCAGATGCTTGAAGAACAACGGTATTCCTATGGGACTGCTGGGTGGGTTCTGCCCTTTCCTGCAGGCACCACTGCACACAAAAGCCCTTCAATTCATATGCCAAGCCCAAGGAGAAAAGTCACCGCAGAAGAACACTAAAAATTTTAATTACCTGTCATAACAGTCCCCAGGAACAGAAAGGAACAAAGAAAGATGTTTCCTGCCTTCGTTCCAAAGCGATCCATGATTTGCCCTTGGCCAATGGTGAAGGCAATACCAAAAATCTACAAACAAACAAAGGAAGTGTCAAGCTTGCTGTTACTATAAAGCACTACAAACAGCTTCCCAGCTTTACCAAGTATTGGAGCACACAGACCAGCCAAGCAGTTGGCCTAGTGAGGCTAAAGTTTGGTGATAAATGCATCCAGAGCACCTCTATGCAGCTGGTGGGATGAAAGATGACCCTTAAGGCCGGAACCCCATCTCTCACTGGAGAAAAAACAGGTCCTAGGCTGTTAGGAGCAATGTTGGAAAAGGCAAGGATGATTGGCATTCTGATGAATTTTCTTAAACAGAAACAGAATGGGTACCAGTAGAGAAATGCCATGAGGAACATCATTCAAAAATCCTGGTCCTGGGGTGCTTAGATCTGCAGTACATCACAATAATAATGGTCAAGATATAGGAATCAAGGCTTGGAGCTACAATTTAATCTCTCTGCCTAAAAAGAGGCAAGCAAAGGCAACACAGCATACCTACCTGTGCTGAGACATTAAGCAGCCCTGATGATGTTCCTTCTGATTCTGGATATGTCAACTCCACAGCAAACTCAAAACCCAGGGGAAGGTATCCTGTCATGAAAAACCTGTAAAGGAGCACACAGAAAACAACTGCTGGAAGGAAGACTGAAGAGGCACAGTGTAGCACGTAACTCTGAGGGGCATTGCCCCCAGCACAGTCTAGCAGCCACTCAGGCCCACGTGCTTTTCATTTCTGTCCATTGGTCAGCTATGGGGCTGTGGTAGCACTCGTTTTACAAATGCTTCCACAGGATTACCTGGAACAAGCAAGTCAGCTGAAGCTGAGCAGGGTCACAATAATGTCCGTGATTCTAACAAACCATATGCAAGTGAGAGATGGGAAGACCAGATCATTTTGTCCTTAAACTATGCAGGAGTCATACACATGCTATGGCTCCTCCCAGTCCCTCCTGCACCACAAGCTCTGCCTCTCTGCTCATGCCCTAGCAGCTCACATGTTGAGGAAAGCAGCCTGCAAATGAACTTACCCCAGCATGCCAGCAGTCATGAAGACCACCCAGAGGTGACCTAGGTTCAGAGTGAAGGTGTAGACTATCATTCCCACCATAGACATGATATAGACGACTAGTGTTGTCTGCCTGCAAGGAAAAGCAGTCAGGATTTTACTTAATCCAGTTCCCCTTTTTGCCCACAGATTGTGGTATAGCATACGGTTAAAAAAATATTCAAAAAGTTGCACAGCTCTCTTAACACTCATACCCCAGACAGAGGAACTGTACTGACAGAGAGCACAGAAGGGCCTGCACACACAGCAGGGCAGCAGGAGAAGGAAGAACAAGACCTAGGAGTTTTCGCATCCCTACCTCATGACCATGAGCTTTGCTCCCTATGGGGTCAAGACATCTATAAGGAACCACCTATGAGGCAGCCAAGAAACTCAGATCCTACCATAGGCTGACAGGTCCCTGGTCATGTACTATACAGGCCACTTGAAGGGCAGAACAAGAGCCAAATAAAGAGATCATTAGTTTTTCTTGGGCAACCTCTGTACTATACCCAGTTGTACATGCTTATTTATAAGCAGAAGCCAAGGAGACTGAGAACTCTCAAGCAGGAAAGAAAAGGGAAGAGGTGTCAACACTGCTACAGTCTTAGGAGCCTGTATTTTTCAGTGCTGTGCAAAGCAGCTTTCATTGCTGCTTCTTTCTGTTGTTTAAACTGCCTACTGTATTTGGAGAGATGATGTGCAAGCCAGGTTGCCCTCACAGCCTCACCCTCAAACCACAGGAGCATTTAGCAAAACTAGTGCTAGTTCCACAGCCAACTGCAGCTGAGCCACAAGCTCTCATCTCTGTGCAGAGGAGACAAAGAGACCCTGTGCTCAGGAAGCATGCCAGGCAGATTCTGGAAACAGCCAAACCTACAGCCAGGCCACACGAAGATCATCAGTGAACTCAGCACTGCTGAGACACACGCAGCAGCCCGGGGCCAGCTTTAGCAGATCCAAAGCATTAGCAATTGCCATCCTTGAATAGACACCGAGGAAACCCTTCCCACATCAAAAAAAAAAAAAGGCTCTTTCTAGTACAAGCGGCAGCGAGTAGCTAGCTTGCCACTGTACATAGCTTTCAGGAGGGAGAGGAGGGAGAGGTAAATCCTTTACCTGACCGAAATTCCACCAGGATTTTGAAAGTAGAACAGTTACCAGAGATGATAAAACCTTTTGGCGATTGTCTTTTAGGAAGAAGTTAAATGTATAACCACAAGCTACTCGTGTACTTTCTACCAAATTTTAGTCTTAATCCATTAAGAAATGTGTTTGGTATGAGTTTCTAGAATCCTCCTGAAGAAACTAAATCTCAAACTATTTTCTCTTTTCCTGTATAAAGCAACTGACCACTGTGTAAAATCCAAGCCCAAACAGGCAGCCAGTATTACAATGTGTAATAAAATGTTTCCAGTATACTGAATTATTACAGATAAATCCAGACTGTTCCAGCTAAGGTTCTGAGCTCCCTCACTGCTGCACTGACTGCAGTCAGTGGGGCTCATGCTCATATGTCAATTCGTATCCAAACACAGGTCTGAGAAGTTAATTTCAGACTTTAGCTAATGATCCATACTTGCAAAGGCTCAGCAGACACATTTAGTGTATTGAAAGGCTAAACAATATTTTGTTGTGACAAGTAATTTTGTTGTGTATCAAAGGAGTAGTCAAATCCCTCAACCTCCAATGCTGTATCATTTCTAGAATATGTTCTTTCCAGTGTTTTCACAGAGGAAAAAAGTCTTCTGTGAAGGCAGCATAAAGGGGCTGTTTACTTCTGCTATAATGCATTGCAGCTACATAGCTGGCACACAGCCTGGAGGCTGCAGAAGGAGAAGAGCTGAAAGAATGACAGTGCAGTTACACATCAGCCCAAGAAAGTGCAAGATCAGCAGGTAAAAGCCTTTTTCTGCTCAATAGAGGTTCCTCAGTTGTCTCTCACGAGTTCTTATGCCTCCCATCCCTTGACAAGCAGCCATGGAGGAAAGAGATTATTAGGAAAGGAGTTCAAAGCTAGAATTACAGCTCTGTACTTGGGCTGCATGGACTAAGTTTGAATTGGGTATTCCTTCCATAAACAAGAGTCTCCATACTATGTATCAGTCAGTGCTAAAATACCATGCAGGCCTCCAAGAGGGGGCCATGGCCCTAAGAAGTTTAGTTACTGCCAGCAGGGACAGAACACAAATTCAGTTAGGTTGGAAGGGACCATAAAGGGTTATCTGGTCCAGCCTCCCTACTCTAGGCCATCCTAGAGCACATGGCTTAGAACTGCATCCAATGGTTCTTGAATACCTTCAGTGAGGGAGAACCTCTGGGCAATCTGTTCAGTACTCAGCAACTGCACAGTAAAGAAGTTCTTCCTTGTATTCAGGTGGAACCTCCTGTGCATCAGTTTTTGTCCATTACCTCTTGTTTTACTGGTTTCCACTACTGAGTAGAGCCTGGCTCCATCATCTTGGCACTTCCCATTTGTATACTTGTATACATTAATGAGGTCCCTCCCAGTCATCTCTTCTCGAGAGTGAATTATCTTCCTCACCCTCTGCTGGACCTACTCCAGGAGCTCCATGTCCCTCTTGTACTGAAAAGCCCAGAACTGGACACAATACTCCAGGTGCGGCCTCATGATGGTTGAGTAGAGAGAGGCAGGATCACCTTCCTCGATCTGCTGGCAATAGCCTTCTTAATGCATCCCAGGATTCCACTGGCCTTCTTGGCCACAAGGGCACACTGTTGGCTTATGGACAGCTTATTGTTCACCAGGACACCCAGGTCCTTCTCCACAGAGCTGCTCTTCAGCAGGTCAGTTCCCAACTTGTACCAGTATTTGGGGTTGTTCCTCCCCAGGTGCAGGACCTTGCACTCATCCTTGTTGAATTACAGTTGGTTCTTCCCTGCCCGACTCTCTAACCGGGTCTGTCTGAAGTGCAGCACAGCCTCTGAGGTATCAGCCACTCCTCCCAGTTTTGTATCATCAGTGAACTTGCCAAGAAGGCAACTCTGCCCCCTCGTCCAAGTCATTGATAGATCAGTTGAACAAAACTGGGCCCAGTGTAGAACCCTGGGGGACAGCACTAGTGACAGGCCTCCAACTAGACTCTATGCCACTGCTCACAACTCTCTGGGATCTACCACTCAGCTCGTTCACAACCCACTTTACTGTCCACTCGTCCAACCCACACTTCTT
Source organism: Acanthisitta chloris (assembly GCF_000695815.1). Lineage (NCBI taxonomy): Eukaryota > Metazoa > Chordata > Aves > Passeriformes > Acanthisittidae > Acanthisitta > Acanthisitta chloris. Next base: position 15,948 of record NW_008658996.1, read on the forward strand.
AAGTTTTCATGGGCACTTGGCTGCAGAAAACAGCCTCAAGCAGACTTATGCCAAACCAGACTTTACCAAGACCCTGCTTCCCTGAGCATATCACTGATGACAAAAAAGGAGACGTAGTGCTCAGCAGTTCAAGCAAGACACATAATTTTGAAGAGGGTTTAACTGAGACGCAGGCAGACACTGGTGTGCAGGCATCTAGCAGTAGGACAAGAGGGCACAGACTCAAGCTCTGCCGGGGGAGGTTTAGGCTGGATATTAGGAAGAGATTTTTTTACAGAGAGAGTAGCCAGGCATTGGAATGGACTGCCAGGGGAGGTGGTGGATTCACCATCCCTGGAGGTTTTCAAGACGAGACTGGATGTGGCACTTAGTGCCATGGTCTAGTAATGGCAGTAGGGTTGGACTCGGTGATCTTTGGAGGTCTTTTCCAACCAGGTTGATTCTGTGATTCTATGACAGGGAAAAAAAAACACCCCAGGGAAATACGCCGAGGGAGGGTGTTTCTCAGGAAGTGGCCTTTGTCACCATGTTCACTAGAGACAAGAATGCTCTGTGGCCCTAGGGGCACCAGGGCATGGCATAATGCCCAGTTTTTCTTAATAAGCCTCTTATCATAGCCATAAATCTTATGGGAGTGAGAAAAGCACAAAGGAGGAGGAAGCAGATTCACAGAGGACGTTGGCACTGCATTCTGGTATTTTTAGCAACCTGTTTCCATGATGGCCCTACAGGGACTGATAATTATTGTCTGGAACAGTCTCCATAACAGGCTGACTAGTGCAGTGAGCGCAGGCTGGAAATTAGGCATCCTGCTACACCACCTTAGGAAAATTTGGCTTAACCCACCTCTGTGCTCTGGGGTGTGGAAGGAAGTCCAGTGTACCCATGTGGAAGAATTGTTACAAAAGCACCAGTGCCAAGTCTCTGTGGCAGAGCCAGAGGAGATCTGTGAAGGAGCCGACATGCTTGTCACTTAGATGAACTCAACCTGCCCTGACATTCATCTGCCCTCCCAGCCACATCCTCTACCCTTACGAAGAGGCAGATTAAAAAGCTCACACAAGGGACTGTGAGAAAATAGAGACCTTGGGGAAAAATGCCAGACAGGGCCAGTGCCAGCAGGGAACAGGACTGAAATGAAGAACACAATTGCCCCAGAGGAAGCCTCAGAGTAAGAAACAGGCATGACCCAGTCCAGCCTTGTCTCACAAGGTCACTTGGTTGAGGAAAGCCAAAGTGACAGGACTAGACTCACAGGGGACTGCAGCTGCGAAAACACTAGAGTCAAGCAACATCTGAAGCAACAAATGAACAAGCTTGGGTGGGAGAGAAGCAGGGGGCACAGCCATGTACAACAGTTTTAGCTGCTCACTGGGATATTGTGTGCAGCTCCAGAATGCTCTGCAGTACAGACTGGGATGACAGATGGCCTCCACAGATTTAGCTATGAGGACACCACATTCTAGGCTGCACAAGACCCCGAACAAAGGCTTGTCCCTATGCTCACAGAAGGATCCCATTGCCAAAGACACTAAGGTGTCAGATGCTGGAGAAGGGAAGAATTGGAGAAGGCTGGTTTGGTATTCACCACCCACTCATCCTTTGGCACTTGGCTTCATGCTACTTTCTTTCTGTATGAAGGCCACAAAAAAGGACAGCCTAGATAAATCACTTATGTAAAACATATGACAGGACAGGGTGAAGACATCTCCTCTACACAAGGACTAACCTGGAAAAGGGCTACATCAAGAAGGCCCAAACTGCAGGTCAGGCTAGGCTGCCCCATTCTCCACTATCCAAGTCTTTCCTTCCTCCCCCAAATTTTAATGCACTTTGGACCTGTACAGACCTAAGCTGAAAACACCACTTGGGGCCCTCTGCCTACTCAATGGAGAGAGATGGATATTTCTGACATCTTGCCTTATGCAAGATGACATCTTGCCTTATGCAGCAATGACAACAGAGAGCACTGCCTGCAACCAGCTGGACCCAAGGCCATATGAACATTGCCTTTAAAAACAAAGCACAGCCAGAGAGAAGTGATGATTAATTCAGTCCCCAAACACCACATTCCAAGCCAGACTGCCTTACAAATACCAATATATCAAGAAATCTCCATGTGTCACAGCCCCATCTCTCCTCTGAGCCAGGAACCTGAAGGATGTATATGGAGCCCCATTTAACTTGGTGTCAAAACTTGAAAGGTCCTATCCTAAATGACTCTATGACTCTAAACTGCGTTCTTTCAAAGAGTTGGGCTGTTCTCAATGAGTCATACCACCAGACACAGCCCCAGTTCTGACACCGCTTGCTTGTCACAATATAACTCATGTATTTATTTGTATGGACCAAATTTGAGCCTGCTAATTCCAGAAACAAGAACAGTGCAGGGGCTGCTGCAGGGACTTCCCTGCCAAATAAAAGCAAGAGTGCAAGGCCATTTGGTGCCTGAGCATGACAGATGGGGAAAGCCTGACTTAGCACAGCCTCTCCCTTTCAAGGAACTGCTGATGGTACAGTAAAGATCAAACACGCACGCAGAGCTCTGCAATTCCTTGTGTTATTAACCTTCCCCTGCTCCCTTCAATCACAGCTGGATCCCATTCATTTGCTTTCCTCTCTCTCCAAGCTGACTAAAAAAAGGACTTGATATCTTTCCTTCCTGATTTTCACGTGCTTACCATTTCATGCTTGATGCTATCTCAGCAGCGGAGGGCAGGGGGAGGGTACTTACCTAGAACATCTGGCATCTTGACAGTTTTTTTAAATAGACTTTTAAATGGGGCTAAATAAAGACACTGTAGCACTCAGAAAAAAATGTGCTAGTTTCACAGAAAACCATTTTGTGGGCTGCAATGGAGAATAAATTCTTAGCAGTGTTTTTCCTCACCTAAAGCTAAATCTATCCCCACATAGTTCCTGGGGTCTGTAGGATAAATTCCATGGATGGCATGGTCCTATTTTCCTGCACTGTCAGCCAGTTCTGCCTACCTACATGGTCCCCCAAGGAAGCAGGGGACATGGAGCAAAATACAGGATTTGTTGGTTTTCCCTCTCTCCCATTCTGCCACATTTCCCATCTCTGCCTGGTGAGCCACAAAGCTCTTCAAGCCTTCATGCTGCAACATAGCCTCACTTATGGACAATCAGGAAGATCATCCAATCCAGCAGTGCCAGTTGAGGCTACCTTCCCACTAGCCCCAGGCTGGAAAGAGACACAAGTCACATTGCATGCTTAGCTAGTGCAGTTCTAACAGCTGTGTTTCTATTTCTCAGGCTGCCAAGTAAGAACTACTCAGTGCCACACAACCATCTAGAAACAGCAACAAACAACCTGCCAGTCTCTGTATTAGTCATCTGCTCCTCTTTCCCAGCATCCAGGAGTCCTCAGCTACCATCCTTTCTTATTAGAGAAGCCAATTTTCTCTCGACTTTTTACCTTACAGGTAGGGCCAGAGGCCACTTCAGAAGCTGCATGCCGACAGCTAGCCAGATTCATCTAAGCTATTTATAAAGAGAATGTGTTTTTCTGGCCCAAGATATCAGGTAGGATAAAGGCAGTAGGATTCCCCCAGATGAAAAGCTGCTGCAAAGAACTCTGAAATAGCCTTCAACTCATTGTCAGCACATCAGCAGTAAAGCCCCCTCTACCCAGCCATCTCAGATAACAGGTTATAGCACAGTTCTCAAAGCCAGCAGGGAAACCAAAAAGCTGATTATATGGATCCCAGAGTAACACATGAGAGGTTCTGTCCAACCTCTGGCATATCCTACATAGGTCGGACAGTGAGATCTGAGTTCCTGAGGACTGGGAGCTGCAGGACAAGCAAAGACTGTCAAGTGTCCCTTTGCAGATGGCAGGGTATGCTGGCCAGATCTGCCTTCCCAGCCTGCCAAGCAGCAAACCTAGAATCATCCACCCGCAACCCCAGTAACTCTTATGCCTGCCCTAAATACAGCAACACACTCTCACGCAATGTCTCTGGGCACGGGATTCAATGTGCCTTTCATTAAGCTGGACAAAGATTCACAGAAGCTGGTTTGTAAGGGCTGAGAAATGGTCTGGTGTAGACTTGATTCTGCTTGTGCCAAGAATTCTCTCATCCCTGACAAAGCAGCTGCTGGGCCATCTCATCCTCTGCCTATGCCTCCCTAGGTACCACTGGAACCAGACCTTGTATGGGCCAGTGCAGATTAACACATGACTCCAAACTTCACTTCAGAGTAACTGGATTTTGAAGAACAGCATTTTTTCCCCTAGGAATCCTCCCAATGATTAAGTTGCCAGACTGACAACTTGCAACTGCACAGGGTTGCTCCTTGCACAGTACAGGGGAACAGCACAGTCACCAGGGGCACAGAGGCAAACAAGGGACTTACTTGTAGGTTTTGGTTCTGTCCAACCAGATGCCGGAGATCAGAGCCCCAACCATCCCGGAGAGTACAATGGTTAGTCCAATCCTGCCAGCATTCACCTCCTCCCCCTGTGGTGAGATACACACACTCACACAAATGCAGGAGTTAAGTCACAGACAACAAAAAGCAAAGTGCAGAAAACCCAGAGAGGAAGAGACACCAAAGTTAGTATCCACACATGACTTCTGCTGGTAACAAGCTAATCAGAACTAGCCTTTGCAAGAACACTTTTGAACCCACTATGAGGCAGTGCATTCTAGTCCACAAAGAAAAGTGGTCTGGCACTTCTCTCTGAGCTAGCCCAGAGAAAAAGGTGTGCACTGGCCAGCATGAACAGATACTCTCAGAGGAGTCAGCGTAAACCCTATGAAGCTTGCTGTCTGGTGTTAGCATCTGGGCCAGATTGATTAGGAAATACTGGGACCCATTATAAGGCAGCACAGAAAGAAGCAGACTGGCACACAGCACCAGCAGTAAGCTCTACAGTTGCTCAGGTACTGAGGCATCCCCACCCTTCTTCCACCAGAGCATGACTGTAGGCAGCCTCCTGCAACAGATGTCCCAGTAGAAATCACAGTCACAAACAGGGTGCAGGCATTGCTGGAAGATTTTTTCAGAAGAAAATGCTTTCATTCAGTGTGCAAAGGAGCTGTCTTTGCTAGAGCTCACCAGCTTTTGCATGGGGTGATGTAACAAAAAAAAAGGAACCAATGCTCTCCTGCCAGCCAGCCAACTTGTGCCAGAGCCAGACAGGAGTTATGTGACATTGCATTTCTCACAGACTCTCCTTTGGCAGAAAGTGCTGGAAAACAGCAAGCATCAGAGGGCCATGAGGGCTGGATACACTTACTGGGTAGTGATGGATCAAAAATTCAGCAGAGAGGGCGTAGAAACAACCTGTATTGAGACCTGAGAGAGGGGAAAAAATGCAGCACATTCAGAGCCTGCTACTCTCCTACTGGATTGTGAAAAGGTAGAAACGCAGAGAGAGAAATCTTTGGGAGCATCAATCCAGATCAAGGCTGCCGAGTCTCAGAGGAGTCAGCCAGACTGGCTAAACATAGGTCATTGCAAGAAATGCAGACCAACAACATCACCTGTATTGAGACCTGAGAGAGGGGAAAAAATGCAGCACATTCAGAGCCTGCTACTCTCCTACTGGATTGTGAAAAGGTAGAAACGCAGAGAGAGAAATCTTTGGGAGCATCAATCCAGATCAAGGCTGCCGAGTCTCAGAGGAGTCAGCCAGACTGGCTAAACATAGGTCATTGCAAGAAATGCAGACCAACAACATCCAGACCTCAGCATGCAGGAGGAAGCACCCTGCAGTTTCAGGGTGGTTCTTACCTTACCAGCTAGAGGAAGGGCTGTGCATATTTCTGGTACTGAAAGAACTTGCAAGTCCTTCACAGAGTCTCAACCCTCCCTCACAGCCAGATCCATCTTTAGCACTGGAATTTTGTCCTCCCCCCAGCCAAGACAGAATACTAGAAAAGCATCTGCCTCAGCATCACACCTTTAACAAGGACCTGGGATTCAACAAACAACAGTGTCATTGACCTGTGTGTTTTCCTCCCAGAGAAAAGCCTGATAGCATTCTCCCTGCTGACAGCCAGTAAAAAACACTCTCTCCAAGCCAAAAACCACCAGAAGGCAAGCAGGAGCAGAGCCAATGGTGAAGCACAGACAGTATTACCCCCAGACACCTGGGGTATGTGTCTGCATGGGAAAAGTCTTACATTTTAAAAGATACCACCGAGGTCTGAAAAAAAAAAAACCATCTGTGAAAGTAATTGAAAGGGAAGTTGGATTAACTGTTACAGGCATCAGCCACCTGGTGAAGGTTTCTCAGTATCACCCAAGGTGAGAATGAAACTTGGGGTGATACTGGTCAAGCCCCATCCAGACACTCTGCTTCAGCTTATATGCAACTCTCATTGGTTAAACACCTTCTCAAAAGGGCACAAAACCCAAGAGCTTTGCTTATAGTAGGCAATAACATACACGTGTGCGCTGGACCTGCAGCACTGCAACGGCTAGATTCTCACCTTCGGTGATACTGAGAAACCTTCCCCAGGTGGATGAGGTCTGTAACAGTCGGCACAACTTTCTTCTCAGAAAGTCATTTACATTTTCAGTTGGCTTCTCTTCGAGGCTTCAGTGGTCCTGATGGGGGTAAGGGTGGGGACACAGACTTCACCACTGCAGCTCACACATCTAGAGACTCCATAAGGAGGCATAGGTTTAAAAAGTCTGTCTCAGGTGCCTGAAATCCTGACAGAACAGACACATGTCAAGTTTCCACTTCCTACTTTTCCTCTTTCACCCTCACCTAAAAGCAAAAATGTACAGTGCAGGATAGGGAAGTGCAGTCTAGCAGGCAGCACTTTGACACAGGGAACAAACCACTGAGCTTCCCTAACCCTGAAGTTCTCTAGCTCTCCTGACCCTTAAGTACTCAGCAATCCTGCACCTAGCCCACTCCTCCACTGAACACTGGATACCCATTGCACTACACAGCTCATGGGAGCACTAAGAAGAGTCACAAGATTGGCAGCTGGAGGGCACATCACACGTCCTTCACATGCCATCTCTGACAACATAACAATTTACTGTGAGGGTGGTGAGACACTGGAACAGCTTGCCCAAAGAAGCTGTTCCAGCCCTGGAAGTGTTCAAGGCTAGGCTGAAAGGGGTTTTCAGCAATCTGGTCTAGTGGAAGGTGTTCCCACCTACAGCACAGACCTTAGAACTAGATGATCTTTAAGGTTCCTTTCAACCTAAACCATTCTATGATTAAACAGCTCCACAGTTTCATGGCACAGACAACAAATGAAGACTTATGCAAGTGATCCCAAATAAGCCAACTGCCTGTAACAATGCTTTCTGCTTCAAAATCATTTCAGAAGGTTACAGGAGAGACTAGTAAATTGAATGGCATGCTCTTTAGGCAGGAGGAATCCACTCAATCCTTTTCAAGAATTACTCAGAAAGACTGGAAACTCCAGCAGGGCTAGGAGGCAGAGATGGGGGAGAACAATTTGAGCTCTCACTGCAAGGAGGCGCTCTCCAGCCTTGAAAGCTGTCTCTTTGCAACACTTGGCTATGCCAAAACAGCCCACAAGACCCAAATGCCGCTTCATCTTATCTCTGCCTCTGGAGCACCCCACTCACTAGGAGACACCACAAACTGCAGAGCCAGGACATGGGAGTATTGCAGATCTGCACAGCCCCTCTGCTGCTTCACTTCAAAGCTGGGCATATAGACCAGTAATTTGTGCATCTCTATTTCTCACCCAGCCAAGAGGATAGCAGCCTTGTCAAGACAGCCAGATGCTGCTCTGGTAGCTCATGCTGCCAGTAAGTAGCTTCACAGCAACTCTGTGATACATTTCCAAGACAGACAAGGGCCCCTGCTCCCAAGCTGAGTAGAAAGTAATACAGAGTTGGCAGCAACACTTGGCACCAGAGTCAGGCAAAATATTCTAAGAATCAAGACAGTGTGCCAAATTTGCATATGTGAGGGCTGACAAAAGTTGCAGGCGCTTTATATGTCACAGTTGCTCAGTGAAGTTTCTCTGATAATTACAGCTGTTTAAATGCCCGTAAAACAGGCAATGGTTGTTTCCAACAGGGCAGTGGCCATTTGCCCAGGCTGATGAGGAAAATCAGAACTAGTATCTGGGAGCAGGACATCTGAAGGTTCAGCCCCACCTGATTCATTAGCTAGTTACCATGGTTTGCTTGTAATGTGCTGTAGAATAACATTTTTGAGATCTCAAAGTGTCTCCTCTATTTTATAGAGGCCAAAACAGGGAATTTTATTACCTATAGCTCCAATAGTAGGCTTTATTAAGCCTCAGACTAGAATCCGGGTCTTCTATAGATAAGCAGTCTCTTGGTCTCTCTCTTCTTCACCCTTGTAATTCTACAGGACAATGGTTCCTTATGCAGATATCTCTGCCCTGCCTCCTCCTCACTGCCCCATCACCTTTCCAAATGCTGGTTCTTTGAGACTGTCTCATCACTCCTACTTTACCAGCCTTTCCCACCCTTTTCCTGCCTACAACCTCCCAGCAGCAGCATGCTCTCCAATGGAGAGCCCAACCCAGTAAACTCAGTTTCTTAATGTCCATTCCATGTTATACCTCAACTTCATGAAAGCAGCATCAGTAGCCTTGAGCAAAAAGCTGTCTGAGGGCTTTCCTGAAAAACAATTCACTAGCACTGTCATAGCTGCAGTGCCACCAACATTTCCAGCACTGCAAGTCTTATCACAGGAAAGGAATTGATGGCTACTGCAATATCGCAAGCCCTTGGAGGTCTGCGGACCTGTTCTGACCTGGCATCGTGGAAGGGTCCCCATTTTTTCTCCAGCCAGAGGAGATGAACAAGCAGCAAGTTTCCCCCTCTCTCCCCTGACATGAATTATGCTAACACAAAAGCTGAGAGGCTGCAGGTATCTTTGTTAGTTAGACAGGATGAGTCAGTTGCACTCATGTGGCTGCAGCTGTCTTGGTCAACGTAATTTTTGACTTGAGTAGGAAGAATTGTCCCCATTTTAAAGCCAGACTAGTCAAAAAAAAAAAAAAAACAAGTTTCACTGCATAGTTCCCTCTCTGAGTAACAGTCACCATCTTAAGTCAAGTTGGAGACAGACATGAAGCTGACACAGAGAGAAACAGAATAAATGCACAGACCAGCAGGAAGAGAAAATGAATTACGAGCCACTGAACAGCCTTACCACACTGTTTGTGACTGCCACAAGGGAATCATCCTAGGAAGGTCAGATTCTAAATATGCTTTTTGTACTGAGAGCACTGCTGTCTCCTCTGGGACTTGTTTATGCCTATCAAACAAGTGCTTTCCCCTCTCTTTTCCCTGAAGGGTAAGTGTGAACTGAGCAGATGACACAATCCAACTTTAGACACAGTCTGCCTGACAGTTTTTTCTCTTTTCACTTTCTGAGAGGGCATTATGTACTATGAAAAAAAAATACAAGCCAAAATCCGCAGCTGCACTGCAAACCAGCAGAGCTAAGGAGCAACCCGAGAGGAGCATTTCTATAAGACTACTGCACTGAGAAGGAAGGGAGCAGAGATTTCAACAACTCCAAAGACCATTAGCACCCTCAGCAGGTACAAAGCCACTGTCTCATTCTCTCCAACCTGGCTATTCATCCACCAGGTCCTTCAGACACAATTGCAGGCAGAATGGCAGAACTTCCACCAATATTTAACTTTGCCCCTGAGGAGCTTCCATAGCAAGCCAATAGGAAGAGTGAGGACGGAATACTCTGCAAACTAGCTGGCTACAGTATACCCTATTACACAGCCACACACAAACCACAGTGGCCTTTCAGCTAAAGAGAAAAACACTTTTCCATACGACAATTTAACATCAGGAACAGATTCAACGTATCACACTGCCCTCAGAAAAACAGACCAAGACTGTGGAAGAGAAGCAAGCAGCAAATTCAGCATGCAAGGACAGATGGCATAAGCTATTCTACAATCCTTCCTTCCATTTGCTTCATAGGGTCTGCCTAGGAAGCTGGCAAAGTCTGCACATCTGTATACTCCACGTGACCTCTACTGGGATGCCTGGCAGTCATACCCTTGCCTTAGGAAATTACTTTCACTCAGTGCTGTGACTTGCACTCAGATACTTCCGTGTATTTCTTAGGTAAGCACTTAGATCAGTTCATTGCAAGTAACTAAATAACTAGGGAAAAAAAAGAACAGGATAAGGAAATTCCCAGAACAGCAAACAGCCAAAGACCCTAAGCATTTGCTTGTAACAACTGCTGGAGTGTACTGGGCTATAAGGATTCCTGGTCTGTGGCAGCACAGCTCCCCTAAAACTCAGGCCAGTTGCTGCCCTAGCAGAGCACAGAGAGGGACAGAGAAGGAGTGACAACTGCACAAGAAGTGCCAGCCCTTACCATAAGTGACCATAAGCAGCAGAAAGTTAGCATTGTGGAGCAGACGGAGGATTGATTGCACGTAGGAATACTCCTCTGTCGGTCTCGACTCGATCAAGGCCTGAGCTCTGCTTGGAGGGTGGAGGGGCTTCTCCTGGAAGACTGAAACCAGACACAAAGTACACCTGTTTGTAATGGTGCATTCAGGGGGCCTGAGCACACACTGTGAATAGAGTCATTTGAGGGATGGCAGACAGGCTTAGTGTACAAAATGTACAAAGTACACCATTGTCTTTAAGCTTTGGTCTTCATGCATGAACTTACTCAAGAACAGGAAAGAACAGGTTCTGTCCAACAATAACTCTTGCTACTAGGGAAACAACTTGTCTTCAATTACCTTTTTCTGTAGGCAGTGCCAGCAGCAACAAAAGAGTTCTCAGGACTAATAATGCCTTCATCTCAAGGAGGATGATGTCCATGTCACAGGGATTAAAAGTGTTACACAGATTTACACATGCCAAAGCAAAACAGGCTAAGACAGTTGGCAAAGGTGGCTTGGTGCTCTGCAGTGCCCAGTGCCTGGGGAGCAGTGACCTGTGCCAGGTATTAGTTCAGGCCTGACACTCATTAGGCTGGCCGAGCCATCTGTTGGTCCTTACTAGCATTAAAGTAGCACTCAGAAATCCCAGTCACAAGTGACATGGTTGTACCAGGTGCTAGACAGCCATTTTTGTACCACAGCTATTCCCTGCCCCAGATTCCTTAAAGTCTACATCTGATTCACCCACAAGCAACATGAACAAGCTGGCAAGAGGAGCCTATAAAAAATTGTATGGAGCTGGTAAGAAAGGCTCCACTCTCCAGTGAGCATGCCAGTCTTTCATGCTAAAGATCTGGCTTCTACTTCATGTATTAAGCAGGGGAATTGTACCTCTGGTGTACTGCTACTGCCCTTAATGCTTCCTTCTGTCCACTCATAACTGGTTACCTTTCCTTCTCCTGGGAACAGCTTATTCCTCTGTTGCCGTATAAATGGCCTCTTTCTTTCTACCCTTAAGAGGTAGTCAGGTCCACGACATAACCAAATGCCTGACACTGTTTGCAGGGAATATGACTGTGAAACGTTGAAGATTTCTGTTGGCTTTTATAGGACTTACTCATGCCAGGGTTTTATTATGCAGGCAAAGGGCGAAATTAACAATTTGGCAGGCTCACTCACAACCTCTTACACTCCTTTGTGCTGTTCATCAAGGGCTTGAAGCAGCAAGATATGGTATTGCACGACCCTGTCAGCTGCATGCTAGGCTATATCCCCAGATGACATCCCTCATGACATCCCTCACCCATTTCCTAGCACACAGGCCCCTCATACACATAGGCCAACCTTCTCAGTCCCACCTGCTTTCATGGCCACACTACCACCTCCTTACCTATGATGACCAGGATGAATAGGGCTGATGCCACACCTGCAGTCATGAAGAACATGATGCTGATGTGGTAGGCCAGCTTCTCCACATCCTCAACATTAGGAACCAGAACTGGAGGGACCAGAAAGCCCAAAGCGATGCCGAGCTGAGCAGGAGGGAGAGAGGATAAACAGAGGCTTGACATGAAACCACAACACAGCTACCACCCCAGAGCTCAGTAAAGGCTCAACTGAACCTAATTCAATTTCACAACCAAGATAAAAATCTTTACCACCCAAAAATTAAGAGATACACCCTGCAACTAGGCTGTAAGAGAGGTGCCCCCATTGCACTTACAACTGTCAAGATATTCAAGGCAAAGTTTCACAACAAAATTGTGCAGAATGAATACCTGCCTCCATCAAAGTGGAAGTCTTGCTTTCCCTGACCTCCCCCATGCATGTATGCTCCTGTCCACACACACATCCCACTCCTTCCTTTGCACCTGCTCTGGTGCTGGCCTGATCACCTGGTAATCCAGTTTTGCTCATTAAAAATGCTAGAAAACAAGAACATCAAAACCCATCACAGTATTTTTCTGGGTTAATTATTTGAACCAATTTATTTTTCAGCCAGACAAGTGCAAGGGCTGAGACTGAAACCTGCCAACTCCTAATGAGTTAGATATTAATCTGGCTCAGCCACTTCAGGACACTGTTTCAAATGAGCACCCTCCCAAGACAAGGCTCACCCTATGACCACTAGGAGAACCTAGGAAAACATCACGGTTGAAAGCAAAGGAAGTGCTGATGGCATGTATCCTAAACGTTGAGGTTGTTTTTGTGATGGGGACTGGCAATTCCCCCTGGATAAAATGCTCCGAAGTGCTGCAAGAAGAAACACTTGCAGCTCAGGCCACTACTGTGCCAAAGGTTCCTCAGCTGAGAAGCCCCTGCAGTGGCAGCATACATCTGAGTGAGGACATGAGGGGTTTTAACTCCACAGCTATTTCTCCAAGACAGTGACAAAGAGATGTAGCTCTTTGTAGCCACAGACTTTGCCACACTGGTAAGTGGGACTGACAGTGACACAGACCTTCAGTGCCCAAATGAAAGAGTGAAGAAATCACTACTTTGGTGCTTACGAGCACACTCTTCATAAAGTGGGAGCCAAAGTGCACTCAGCATATCTGTGAGCACTCTAAACTCAAGAGGTGCCTACAAAAGCCACTCCTTGCCCCCCCCACCCCGAGTTTCACTGTTTGTGTCTGCGTTTCAATCACTGCTTGGTTTCCAAGAGCTGTGTGTTTACCTGTTCTCCCAACCCTTCTCATGTATTTGCAGCCCTCTTGGTCATCAGAAAAAGAGCCATGCTCAAGCTCAGCTCTTGCTTGCCCTCAAGGCTCTGCATGCTCACCCCTGTTTGGGGCAATACTTTTTTTTTTTTGTTTAGCAACACCTTCATTTTTGCTACTTCCTCATTTAAGCCTATGCTTGCTGTTGTGGGCAGTGACAAGGCACACACAAGAATATCCAATGCATAGAAGGACTGAGAAAGCACCCAAGAAAGAAAGATACCAGGTGGCCATGCAGCTTTTCTCATTCATGCTTGAAGCAGACATTTCCAATCTCTTTTTCAGACTGTACCATTTGCCTGGAGTCAGGAAAGAACTAACAGTACCAGAACAGGTCCAGGGAAGTACTAACAGCACCTGTACAGTGCTAACTGAACCAACACTGACTAGCAGCATAAAAAAATCCCGCCCACAGTGGTTATTACTGCTACACCAAGACAGCCTCTATAGACCCACTGCCCTCACCGCACTAAGAGTAAGTGAGGATACAGTCAGATTAAATTCACTGCATTTACTGTTTCCCTATAGGAAATATTAGGTCAATAGGAATTGATTAGCACCACCATGACTCATTGTTCCAGGATAATGGACTGGAGAGGATACTGTTTATGCCTCAAAACAGACTGAATAGCAGCAAGGCAGTCCCACTAGCCCCTAAAGAAGGATTCTGCAGTGTTCAGTGTCTTCATAGTCCCTGGAAAGGGTCTATTACTCTACAAGTATGGAAAGCAAGGACTAAAAAGCCGAGTACTGTGCTGCCCATAAACTACATCAAAGCATGTCAACACACAGAGCAAACAACCCAGAACCCTGTAACAAAGGCATGAATACAGACATATTGCCCAGGCTGCCTTCTAGCAAAATACTGTTGTGCTTTCTGCATGCTTTCTCTGACACATCTCCAAGCTTCTGAGATGCTGATAGACTCATTTTGGAAGATGCACTCACTGGCCAGAACAAATATCTGGCCAGGACAAAGATCTCAGGACAAATACATTTCAGATGCCATATCTGGTAGCTGGAATAAAAATCAGCTTGTGCCATCCAGCCCCAGAAAACTCTCCACAAAATCCCTACTTCTCCATCCAGCTGGTGGATTTTTGAGACAGGAAGAATGCTTATGTTTCAAACAGAGATATATGCTACTCTCAAGTACCCTATTTAGCTTACAAACAAGTAACTTTCAACCACCTTTGGCCAACTTCTCCTGTGTCAGTGCCCTCCACTGGGACCTGGAATAGCCTGGGTCAGGATCAGCAACAGATAACTGTGCTAAATTCATTCTTGGTGCTGGGTCATCACAGGGAGCCAGTGGAAAGAGTCACCAAGAGATTATGTACGTGCCCCACCAGTTCAGGGCACTGTCAGGAATGTGAGCATTTCAAGCTTGGTTACACGGACTGAAGACAGATGGAAGTTGTGCCACCCCAGATGTCAAGTCAAGGACTGAAAGACCTTAGGAGGAAACTAAAGATATTATCTCAGGAAACCTTCCTAACACCCACATGGCACAAATAGCCTCTGACACAGGACTAAACTTGCCAGAGCTCAACTTTGTTCAGACAAGGCCTATCCCCAGCCTCTCGTCACAGCAAGTCAGACCGGCTCTCCTCCTCTGCACTGCCCACCAACTACCAGTGAGCACAATTATCAGCTGGCTTAGAGGCTTCAAACTCTAATCTTCATCAAATTGCATGCCTCCCCCTTCCCTGCACAAGCCTGCAATGGCACGGAAAAGGCAACTGCACCAAACACAGATGGTCACAGAGATCACTCCTAGAGGACACGAGCTTGCTTGTCTCTGAAGCACATTTTGCCCTGCTTGTGGCCAAGTGCAGGCCTGTGGCTCCGGTGTGCCTGGTCAGCCCAGGACACAGCTACCCTGGGCTTCTCTCCTATCTCCGTAGCATTACCAAAGGTTCGACTTCTGAGGAAGACTCTGAACATTGCTCCTTTCCATTCAAGGGAACAGTCCTACTACCTCTTTACATACTGATACCGAGAAGCAGACTGA
>NW_008658997.1:0-14234 GCF_000695815.1 Acanthisitta chloris
GGGCACCGCACGCTGCTCGTGCCGGAGAGAGGGGCCGTGGTAGTTTGCGGGAAACCTGCCCGAGAGCCTGGCAGAAGAAGGTGGTGGGGGAAGGAATAAAAGGCAAGAGGGTGCTGGTTGTTACTGGGAAATAATATCTGGGTCTTAGTTTGAGTTAGCCTGCGTACTTCAGTCTGGAGGGTGCATATGAGGGGGCCCGCTGTATAAATATACTTGTAATTTAGCAGGGAGAGAGTCTCCTTGTGAAAGGAGACCCAGCCTGCTTGTTCGATAATAATCAATTGGTTTTGTATTTCTCTGTTTTGTTTTTTTTTCCCCTCTGAGTAGTAGGAAGCAGGTGAATAGGCTTTTGAACTGAACCCATAATGTTTAAGTATAGTTCAGGCTAAGCATATAGCGTCTGGCTATGGCAGTTACAGCAGTATTGCCACTGTAAATAAGTAAGCATTTAAGACTGCCAGTCTTTTTACTTAAAGCATTTTTTTCGTTGTTGTTCTGCCATTGTGGCTGAAAGCAGTCATTTGGTCTTTATCCCTTTGGGGGTTTTTTGTGTACCAAACTATAAAATCAACTCTAGCCAGTTAATTTCCTGGCTCCTTATAAGCCAGTAGCAGCATTGGGCCACCTGGTGGGCTCCTCTCGTGGGGGAATCCTCTGGGAGTGCTCAAAGGGAGGGAGCTGCTGGTCCACTGTGTTGGATGCTCTCTGAGAAATGACAGTGTTGTACACCACTGTTAATGTCATACCAAAACTATTATTCCCCAGTGCAAGGATCTTGTTTGCTTACATGCAGCTTCTTGTGAATGGAAACTAGTTGTTTAATCGCAGTTGGTGCCTCCTACATATTTTTTGAGAACATTTTCTTGTTTATGTGAGCAGTGGTGTCACAAATAGGGTATATCAGGCTTGTGCATATTTGCACTTACAGACATGTATGCAAGCACATATGAATGCTCATGCGTTTGTGTCCCTTATTTTGGCATTTGTAATACAACTACTTGAGGACTGGACATAGAAGTTGGCCCTGTTGTGTCACACAGGATAGAGAAAGATTCAAATTGCCCCCCAGTGGTTAATCCCTAAGTTTGAGAAGTGCTGTGAGAGGCTTAATGGTCGTAGCCAGTCTTGGTCCAGTCTTGAAGAAAATAACTGTCGTGGACTCAACCTTCAGAAATATGGAGAACAACTTTAAGATTGAAAGGTTTATCTCTTTAACATCATGCAAATGTTTGAAGAATCACTGTTTTTGGTATGTTTGTGTCCTGTCTTGGTGAGCACTATGCATGACAAAGGTGCTGCAATCATCTCATCTTTTCAGCCTTGCTACGCTTTTATTTCACATAAAGCCTGAAGATTTCTCAACTTCGCGTTTTCTCAGGCTTGTGGCCTTTACTAGGGAGAGAATCCATCTGTGATGTGCTTCATCGGTATCTCTGCAGTGTCTGAAGGCACTTCTTTACTAAGTGTGTAAATCTTGTGTTCTTCATTGTGTGTCTTGCTGGTGTCAGTGCTAAATGTGAAACTTGAGACATTTGAGGAAGGAATACTTCATTGCAATCAAGAATGATACTTTTGGAATCCGTTTAAGTTTTTTAACTGGGACTGTTGTTCGAGAGAGAGGTAAAAAAAGGTTATTTCTGGTGGAAGAGTGAGAAAATACAAGGGATTTATTTGCATGTAGTGTTGTATATTGCATTAAACTGAAGCTCTGAAGTCAAAATTAATTATTTAAGGATAATGTTTATGGTTTTATAATCATTTAGGGTGTAGCTTGCTCTTTAGAAGGCTGAAAGGCTCTGTTGAAAGAGGCATGTAAGCCGTCTGTAGTGTTGACATTCCCAGCTTTTCCCTGTGTCCTCAAAAAAACCCAGTAAGAGCTAGCCCATCTGCAGGGAGCCCAGGTTTTGCAGCAGGAAGAACGAAGTCAGTGAGCGAGCCAGCTGCTGCTACAATGCCCACTGTCTTCTGCTCCTTGCCTTTGTTGCTGATGTCACTGTCTCATTGGCAAAATCTGGGCTTCTGCGCTCAGCTGGAGTTTCTCTAGCACCTGACACCAGAATTGCAGAGGCTTATGAGGTCTAAGCCTTGAGGATGCTGTCAGTTTATTTAGAAGTAAAAGGCAAACTAAAGACTGGTACCAAATTCAAGTATGAACGTAACTCTCTTTGTCTGCCGAGCACTAATAGATGTGCATTTGAGAAAGGAACACTGAACTAAGACTGTTCCTGCCACGTTCCAGTTTCGTGTGCGTTCGCTGTGCTTGGCCTCCCTAAACAATGCAGTTTGCATACAAGTAGGTATAAAGTATTTAACAAATTCCACACATTTCTTCAATATTCTTATTGGCATTAAAATGCTCAATATTCATTTATTTCTACGTTTGGCTTCAGAGGTCGGAGGCTAAATGTGTTGTTACAGTATATGCTCTTCTGTGTGACACAGCATTTTAAACTAAGAGCAGAGTAACATTGATAATTACTTTGTAGAAGGCATGTAACAGCATCTATTCATCCACCCATTTTCTGCTGTTCGTTAACTTAGTTTCAGACGGCTACTCGAGCAGGATCCCTTATTTTTATTTTTAAATGAGGTGAAGTTCACTGCACTACTTTATTTTTGTTAGTTGTTAAAACATTCTCATACTCCTGGCAGAGATAATGACAAATTCTTCAATGTAACGCTGGGAGCAAGGGAGGCGGAGAGGGAGAAACGGGGAGGGAAAAAGGGGAGAAAAAAACCCCTCCTGAGCATATGGAGACATCCAGAAAAAGATGTGCATCGTCAGCTGTGATTCCATTGTGTGCTTGCAGACAGGATCTGAGCTCTTCTTCTCTTGGGAATTTAAACCTTACAGAAGTATTCTTTGGCTTTTACCCGTCAGGATAATCAAGCTTAAATACCATATATTTCACGTATTTATTATAGATCATATTTTGATAGTATTTTATGATTTCGGGGAATAAATGCAGTTGCCCGGACTCCTGTTCTGTGCTGGAATAACATTTTAAACTGTCATACGTATTGGTGAAATGGCAACTTTGAGTAGTAAGGCTAAATTGTAATATTACATCATCTTACCAGTTCTACAGTTAGTAGTTTGTCAGCAGTATTTACATTATGCAAACACTCCCTGTTTTTAATGATTCGGTAGCTTAGCCTTTTCAAAACATACCAAGTAGAAATGTGACATGAAAAATGACAGGTTGTATGGTTTAATCAATTTAGGATACAGAATTAGAAAGAAAAAAAAACACAAAAGAAAAACACACAGAATTTCTTTACCAGGGTTTTAAAACAAAGCAATTTTGTCAGTGTGGTGAGTATTCAGAAACAGCATTTACATGATGAAAAAATGAGTGGAAGAAATGAATTTTCTTTCATTCAGTCCTGCATTTACCTATTGCCTAGAACAGCATTTCCTCTCCTGAGCATTTGGAATACTTTTGCCGATTTTATGCAATTATTTTGAGTTGATGCATAGTTTGAAAAATAGATCTTGAATATGGTGGATTTGCTGCACTGCGTTTTGTAACTGTTTATGATTTTTCAATCTCATTCTATGGAAATTGCGTGTTATTTAAGTTAAAGACTAATGGAAATTTTATTTAAGAGATGTATGGAAATAAAATGGGCACAATTCCTGTGGAAAGTCTATGGTCACTGGGGTGCTTGGCATTTTGAGGTTTGAAATTGGTTCATTAATTTAAATGTCTGAAGCTATACCACAGCATATTAACAATACACACAATTTTTTCTTCAGCAGCTGCATCATTATGCTGCTCCAAGTCGTGCATTTCCTTAAATGGCTTCCATAACAATCTCCCATTAATACAGTTACTGACAGATATTATTTTTCCTTTGCTCTCATTTTAGCAGTTATAACTGATTCTAAATCTCACTCTTTCTGTGTGTATGCTCCCATTACTTAGCTATTCAGAAGCATCTTTGTAATGTGCACTTGTTTTTGCAGCTAAGATGCAACGCTCTCCATAAAGCCTGTTTATGTTTTTCTGTTTGTTTTTAAACTTCAAGAAGTTACTTAGTGTTTGAAAAGGAAAACTTGTGTTTTGCTACAATAGTCCATATCACATGGAAACCTTTAATGTATTAATGAAAAGGTAGAGAGTATAGGTGACAGATTAATTAAAATGTCTACCAAATGTGATAAATCTTAGGTAGTATGGATCACATGAACTGCAGTGAGGGGACATAGTGAGAACTTATATCTGATAGAGCATTGACTGAGAGTTGCTATTTTGAATCTCTTTTTAGTGAGCTGTGTAAGACATATTGTTACTCTTCGGTAGGATTTATAGTGGGCATATCACAATTGGCTGCTTTATTGGCTGGCTTGGTGGAAAAGTCTGGGATTGAAGAATGGGCATGGAAAGTGAAATAACATTCCACTTGTTAGGTCAGAATGATTATGGAATTTTACTCTTACTCTGCCCATGCTGTAATTTATCTGTGTGTGAACAGATTTAGTTTTGCATTGCTGTCAGTATTGATCTCTAATGAGCCTTGCCCCCATGGATTTTGTAGAAAATCACTCCAGTTAAAACCAATGTGGTTTGTTACCTGTTTGTACCTCACAGATTATGTAGGAGGTACTAAACTGCATTTAGAAAGAAAGCTTTGATGATAGAGGACAACATGCCTGTGAATAAATTTGCTAGTATGTACTGACACTTTTATTACAGATATTTTTATGAACTTAAAAATTCATCATATACCTGTGTGATAGAATCAGACTTAAGAAAACACAAACCAACCAAACAAAACCCCAAACCAAAAAACAACCCAAACCCCAAGGTCATAAGTCTGAATACTTGTGCAAGTGAGAGTTCATCTAGTCTACAGTGGAGGTTGCTTTTCTTCATTCTGCTTCCACCATGCCTTGAGTTCACGAAGTAGCTCTTCAGTCCTTACTCTTTACTCTTTCAAAATTATTGTCAGGACTTGCTGACCAACCACTTATATTCTCCCAGAAATACATGTGGTTACTGTCAACTAATTTCACTTGCTACCCCGACCCAGATTTATACCTTGGTCTCCAGAGATATGAGCAATGTCCTCCTCCTCCTGTTCTATCAATTTTCTAAAGTAGATTCTTTGTGGAGGAAGATTGAGTGTATACAAATAAATTACTTATTTTAACAGTTTTCGATTATATTCTCAAGGAGAAAAATGTCTTCTTCCAATTTAAATCTTAGTGGGTTTTTTTCCAAAATAAAAATTTACTGCTAGAAATACACCGTTTTCCTTAAATGTGGCCAGAATAGTTGTTGCCATTATCTTGGGGGGAAAAAAGTCAACTTGTTGATACTTTACTGGCTATAAAATGTAGCTCTAATAACATAGTTTAAAGGTTTGGGGTTTTTTTAATTGCTTGCCAATTTTTGTTGGCATTTGCAGTGCAAACATATTTTTGCTTGTTTTGCTGGTTTTTTTAAGCATTACTTTGAAACAAAGATACTGAATTTTTAATGATGCCTCAAACTATTTTCTTGCTATGGTTCTGTGTGAAGTTGGCATTAACTGTGCAGTGGTGAGATCATTTGTGGGTCCTTTTCTTAGTACAGGAGTGAGAGAACCTGAAGACTGTAGAGATGTGAAAAGCCTCACTAAGCTCACCAAGTTCATGCTTACTAAGCTTGTGTGCTGTAGAAGATCACATCCGTCTGAAAGTGGTAGTCATTTATTCCCTTTTAGCTAAACTGTAGTTTTTGTAGAGTGGATGCTGTGTTTTGTGCACAACTTAAAGTTTTTATGGACTGAGGAGATAATGCATCTTAGGTACCTGGAATACAGACTGGAAAAAAAATAAGTGACTGTGCATGATTGGAAAATAAAGATGTATAGTGCTCTGAAGTCGGGGAATGGTGTGTTATTCTGCTCCATAGCAATTGCTTTTAGCTGAGTTTTTCTGACCTTTTAAGCAGTTTTCTTTTACTCTTCCTGGGATGAATGATTGAATGGTGGTGTTGGAAAATGGGTAGTGTGGAGAGTGATGGCTGTGGTGTATTCCATTTTTATATAGTAGCTAATGTTGATAATTTGTGTACTGTTTGAGGCAGGGACCTGCTCTTCATGTAGGCCTTTGTGTGAGACCTACCTACACAGGCCTTTGCACACCACCATTAGCAGAGTTATGTCATTGTGAGAGCTGGGTTCATGCAAGAGTGATTTCTCTTAAGTCTTAAGGCACATCCCAAGAACCTCCTGATTCTTGTGGGAATGGGTGTGAATTTGCATAGGCATGGGTAGTAGCATGCTAGTTGGGTTGCTTTTATTAGGAGCACCTCCCCTACGAAGACAGGTGGTGAAAGCTGGGGCTGTTCAACGTAGAGAAGAGAAGGTTGTGTGGAGACCTCATAGCAACCTTTCACTTACTTACAGGGAAGCTGGAGAGGGACTCTTCGTTAGGAACTGCAGTGATAGGACAAGGAGTAATGGGTACAAATCAAAAGAGGGAAAATACAAATGAGAAATTAGGAAGAAATCTTGTACTCTGAGGGTGATAAGACACTGGAACAGCTTGCTCAAGGTTGTGGATGCCCCAACCCTGGCAATGTTCAGAGCTAGGTTGGATAAAGCCTTGAGCAGCCTGGTCTGGTGGGAGGTGTCCCTGCCCACGGCAGTGGGGGTAGGACTAGGTGACCTGTAAGGCCTATTCCAACCCCTTAACATTCTATGATTTCAAGCTTCAGAATGGGCTTGAGAAGGGAAGGCAAGGGGCTAACAGATAGTTTCATTGTCCATCAATGCGTGTTCATCACTGTTTTCTTCACTGACAGTCTAGTTTAGTTAGAGAAATATATCTGGAATACACTAGATAATACATCTATTCAGGTACATAAGCTTGTCACTAGTCGCTGTATAATTCAAGAGTTTTATTTGGAAAGAAAGATCTTGTTAGTAGTGTTTTGAAGGTAGTGCTTCCACTGTGAAGCTATAATGCATTATCTTCATTTTCAGACAGCATTACTGTTAAATGTTTTAGGAACAGAACAAATGAAAATCAGCAAAACCTGTCTGTTCCAGTGGTGCCCCATGGACTGCAGTGTAATGGTCAGGAGCCACATCACTCGTGTACAGACTCCTTGAGCTGCAGTACTGGAGGCCATGGAGACCAGGAGGTGGGATCCAAAATAGGAAAAAACAGTAGGAAAATACAAGTGAGCAGCCACATTAGTTGTCAAGAAACAAAATGGTGGTAGAATCCTCATTCTCATTTACTGGCACACAGCATGTGAAAGACAGGAGAGGAGTGGGAAATATTTCTGTCTTCACAGGTAGTGCAATTGTTACTGCTGCTCTGTGGAAAAGGTCTCCTCTCTGTGTGCTGGGGCTGCAGCCCCAGTCTGCTGGTGAGACAGCGGCTTCTCTTTGGTGCGTGTCTGAACTGCAGGTGTCTAACAGATACTGTAAACATCACTAAACCACCAAAAGATTTACTAGCTGACTGAAAATTTTATTCTAAGACAAGATGATGTTTTCTGTCAGTGAGGACCCACTGCAAGTCCTGTGTTTGGGTTCTGTAGAGCTTGCATTCTTTTTGGGCATTTCCAAGGAAACAATGTAGATTTATCTTCTGTATATATATTTTATAAAAGAATACTTCTTTGTTAGTGGTGCCCGTGAATAGTCTGTTACTGCAGTGGTATCCTGTCTGTGACTGAAAGAACTTAAGCAGAGTTTCTTTGAAGAAGGTTTCTGTGAGATGGCAGAAATGACAGAAGGAATGAAGTTCTAAATTCCATTTCTCTTGAGGTGTAATTAGCATGGGTTTGGTGTTTTTTGTTGATGACTCTTGTAGTGTATCTCTTTTTTTATGCTGTCATTTGCTTTATGTTCTGCCTTTTTGTCAGAATAAGAAAGTAGAAAACTCTTCCCTGATAATGTTCTTGGATACATTTGACATAAAGTACTATTCGACCTACAAACAGAAATGCAGGTATAATACTTACGTGGGCAGCGGCACGGTCCTCCTTCCTAAAGAAACATGTTTTGCTGTGCAATGTATGTCCTCTGCAGGACTCTTTAAGCTCCATGTTAATTAAAATCCTTTCTGTTCACCAGTACTTGTCACTTGGGTCAGGGTGCTCAGGGAAGAAACATGCTTCTGTACATACACCTTGCAGTAATGGTTGAAAGACACTTTGAGAACACCAGTTTCTGCTTTTTAGAGATTTGAAACTAATGTGTTATAAAGTCAACCAGCCAAGCAGTCAACCAAAAAAGGAACCAGCCACTTTCACAGAGAATTCTCACAGATTCTTTTGTGAAAATAGAGGCTATGTACTGTGCAAGTTAATGTAAACATTTCAGTTGCTATCGCTGTGAATTTGCAGTAGGCAGCAGGTAGAGAGGAAGTTGTGTGCCTGGAGTGATTGTGCAACTGGAAGGGGGTTGTAGTTATGTCTGGAAAAGCAGATAATGCTCTGCAAAGTTTGGGTTTCCCTCGTTGTGTTATGCTTAAAACTGCAATGTGCTAAGCATCATATTTTTCTTTCTCTATGCCTGTCTAAAAAAAAAAAAAAACTAATATTTTTCTCTCGAATTTGTTCCTAGCATGCTTGAGATGCATCTGAGTAGTGAGGCCCCCTGTACGCACAGCCCCTAGAAATCGTTGTCTGCATCGCTGAGTCTCGGTGAGTTGTCTGTATCCTATTGCATTTAATTGGATTGTGTTACTGTTTTATCTTCTTCACTGGGGAGTTTGACTTGAGATGTCTTAAATTGATTGTGTGGATAGAGCAGAACAAGCCTTAGTTTTAAGTAAGAGATGATAGTATATATACACTCAGTTGAAATGCTAACATTTTAGAGACTCTGAAAAATAATGCCCAGGCTGGTTGTGGAAGCAGGGTCCTTGCTTTAGTGCTAGGACCAGGAATGGGACTTTCTGCTGAGAATGGCTGAAGTGATCTTATTAAGTTTGTTTGAAATTCTATACTGTAACTAAGGAATTGACATTTTTCAAATGTGCTGATTATGGTCTGTCTTATGGCAAAGGTTGAATATGAAATAATACAAGCTTTTCCATCCAACTCTGTGCACTAATAAATTACTTAAATTGAGGGTTGAAATTGGTATAATGACAGTGATGACTTAAACTGCTTGTTGCTCAAGAATTACTGTCTGATGACTCCATCAGGCAGTGCTGTGCCTGTTTAACTCTGCTCTCAAGGAGGGATAATACCACTGAGAATTAGAAAAAGAGACCCCTGCGGATTGTTTAAATGCAGACTAATAATAGTTTGGTAGTGCAGTGAAAGAAAGTAGAATATAAATGCTGTGGTTTTATTTTAGGTATGTTTGATATATCAATATACTCACTTGGTATAAATCTTTTACAACAAATATGCATTTGAGATTTTATGTGAGAACCTTTTTAGTGTACTCATGAATAGATGTTGTCTTTTAGCACAGAGTCACTTATTAAGGTCAAAAATATGTATTTTTGAGGCTTGTACACTAAATATAGAGGTGGGAAATGAACCTGCTGAAGAGGCTTTTAGTTGTTTGGGGGATAAATGTTTATAAAATGCCAACCATTATGGATAAAATTATGCATGTCCACATCAAGTATCCTTTCCTCTTTTGTTAATTATGTTGAGCAGTCTTTGCGAAGTAACAATGCTTTCCTTTAAACTTGCTGAATTTTCTAGCATCAGTGAATGAAAACAGGTTAAACAGCTTTCCAGTGCTTTTTTTTTCTGCCTTTTCCCTTGGCTGTTCTGATAAAACACTTTGTAGTTCATTGTGTTCAGTGAAGTTTATAATACTGGCTAATAGCTTGTTTATGTATTATATTAACTTGAAAATGCTCAGCCACATAGATGTTATTACTTATTTACACTTACACTTATTACTTATAATTTATTTGCACTACTTATGGACTGCATAATGATTGTAATGTGCATGTGCAGGTCTTCTCACTAATAAACTGCTTTTGTAATCATTTAAGCAAATTGTTAGGAAAAAAGTACAGAGGCTCTAAAATATTTTTTCTAGTGAATAGGACTCATTATAGAATGAGTTAGGTGTGTGTAATAAAGAGGAAAATGTTGCTGCCAAAATTCTCCATAGAGAACATGAAATTTTGTTGTCAAGTTGATAGTATGTTTGTTTTCAGTTGTCTGAATTGTAATTTTCCATTGAAAAAGCAAATGCATTAGAGGCTGAAAAAGGTAAATATTAAAATAGAAGCAATTTCCATATAATTTGTGTTGGTTTTTTTCTTTATTAAGGTATGTGTAGAAATAAAAACAACCCCTCTCTTGCTTAGTGTTTCTACATTCTGCACCAAAACTATAGATTTGGTTGTTACAGGCATAGAAAATAATCTGGTACCTTTATAGATGCTGACTAACACACAGTTGCTGTGTTTGGAAAGTTCAAAGCCTTTAATAAGAGCAAATAGGACATAAATATTTGTATATGAAGTCTATGGTGATGGCAATGAAGAATAAACCACCGTAAAAAGAATGGGTGTCATAAAAGGATTTAGAGGGCCAGGATGAAGTAGAGAGGTAGTTTTCCACTCAGGTTATCCTTTTGCTCTAAAGTGGGTGGTTATCCATGTGTTCATGTGATAGTTCGCAAAAAGTAGGTCGCATAAGACAAGGGATAGTTTAAAATCTTGGATCCATTGAATCCTTGGAAATTCTTCCATTGATATTTAACTTTCTTGAATGTCCACGGTTTCAGTCCTGTCGTGCGACATACTTGCATGCTCACTTTCTCCATCACAAGATCCAAGAGTTATAGCTGTTTAATCTGTCTGAATTTATGCTAATGTAGGAAGGACATACAGTTGAAGTTTCATTTAAGAAGTGCTGGCCTTGGCTTTTGACTAGTGTTGCTTGTGGAATAATAGATGTTGGGTTTGACTGTATGTTGTGAGACTGTACCACTGCTGTGACTGAATTTGTGTGCATTCATCCTGTATTTATTTTTTTTTTTGGGAAAGTGAAACTGCTACTTAAAACTTGTTGGACCTATTTTACATGTTAGTTGGGGTGATGGGAAGTAGCTGCCGTGTGCTAACAAAAAAGTGATGGAATTAGAAGGGTGAGGAGTTTAGACTTATAAAAACCTCAGACAAATAACATCCCTACTTTAGTTCTTAGTCTAAAAGTTACCAGTCAGAAAATATTTTTTTTCCCTCTCTCGTTCTCCTTTTCATTTTGCATGAAGTGGTTTGTTTTGTAAGGAACACTTCTCAGCAAAAAAGGGCATAGATTAGAGAAATCTCAGTTTTCTGTCACTCTTGATCTGGAGAGTCTGTTTCAATCTAACTTTGTAGTGATTTCATTGGCGTTTGTGTTGTACTTAGTGTCAAGTGTGATAGAAAATATTTGTTTCTCTTAGTTCTGAGTTATGGTACTCATTGTTTACAGCTGTGGTAGATAAAGAAAATTCTGACAGATGTCTCGTATTTGACTGTTCTAATACACATGTGTGTAAAGGGAATACTGTCAGAAAATAAAGTGCAATACTGAAAATAAGAGTGCCTTATATCAAAGTGTGTTTTAAGAGCTTTCACTATTTAAGTATGCAAGTGAGGAACCTACAGTAGATTCCAAGTATCAGACCTGAGTAAGGCAGAGCTCACTTCGCTTAGCATGCGAAACAGGGCGGGAATGTTGCCTACCTAGAGCTCTGGAGTCTGTTCAGAGCACCTTAATTCCCACAGGAGCTGTGTTTCTGGAATACCTGGAATAAAATATAGGTATGGGTAGTCCTTACTGAATTGGGCCTTCTCTGCGAGGGATATTTAATCTACATTGAATTGGTTTGTGGTAAATAAAGGGAATGTGTTTCCATTCCTAGACCTCAGAATTGGGGAGTTGTGTTTTGCATAAAATGTGATCAGATGATTCTGTGTTCAGTCACTGCTGTTCGGTAGCAACATTAGTTAACATGAATTGCCTATAAAGATGCTTGTAAAAGTGGATGCTTGATTATAGTGAATTTAATGTAATCAGCATTAAAATGATACTCCTAATCTGAGAGTGAAATTCTGTGTGGGTGGTACAATGAGAACACAAGTATTAAGAGATGAGCATCTATTAAGATTTATACAATTACACCCCACAGGGTTTTTTTTCTCCTAAAATTGGAAATGGGAGCTTATGAAAATCATTATTTTGTGGAAAAGCTGGAATCTACAGATGTAACATATTGCATTCCCTTTAAAATTGATGGAAATTTAGAGTACTGTGGAGAGAAATCTTATCACACTTGCAACTGGCAGAACTAGATTTGTTAGTAATGAAAGCAGTTTTAAAGTACTTTCATAGTTTTGAGGCCACAATGTTCAAATTCATTGTAAAGCTGGATTAAACTATTGTTATATGTAAAACTCATTAATTACTGTAAATGGGTTTAAATGGAGTGTTCTGTTAGTGAACTTTTTACTGAATCAATGGAGCCAAACTGCATATGTATCCAGGATGGTTAAAAACACTCATTCAACAGATTGCATCTTGCCTTTTGTATATAGCTACATCCTGGAAGATTATTTTTAACATTTCAGTTTCAGTGAGATAAATAAAAAATATTTAGGAAATCAGATGGCTAACTTGATTTTTAGTCACTTCTTAAATATTGGTTTAGACTTCATAATGGACTTTGCTAAGGCTTTTTCATTTCTTACCTTGATAGGAGCCTTTTTATGTGGGCAAAGGTATACGATATACACATTTGCAGAAGAAATAGTTGTCATTATCATCCATGGAAAATCAATGTATATTTTATATATAGATTGATGACATTGTACCACCAGTATTGGAGCTTGGGAATTCTAGAGGGGTCAAGAACAGGACAACTGAGCACTTGCATCATCAAAGAAGATGAGATGCATTTACTTGGGCAGATTTTCCTCTGGGCCTGCCTTTAGTCCCTGAATTGGGTGGAGTGAAATATTTACACGGCTTGGCTCTTGACAGTAAATAGTATTAATTAAATACAGGGCTTGAAAATGACACTGGTATTTCAGATAAAGGCCAGTAGATTTTGCCTTGGCATTCTGGAAATTGAATTCCAGTAGTCTGTTTATTTGACAGCATTATAGTACAATACTTTGAGGTTCATGGATATTTCTGTACATTTGAAGTGAGTGAGTTATTATAAAGTCACAATGCAGAGATGTTAGGTTCACAAGACTTGTGACTATAATCATAAGCAAATTTGTAGGTGATTATAGTATGAAGAGTGGCACAATGTGTTTCTATCTGGTTAATTTACTTTCATATTGACTGGCAAGAAATTACAGGTTTTCTTTTTAAAACAAACTTAAGATGTTGAAAATTTCAGATGAAACATCCTAGATAATCCTCTCAGAAATTCAGTATTAAAATTATTTAGAAATATTGTTGAGCTTTACAGTGTCATTGTGCAGGGCTCTATTAAAAATGTTTTGCAGTCATCTCACCACAAGCAACAATGGGTACTGACAGTCCTATGTACGCAATATTTGCCAGTGTGTAAATGCATTGCTAAAACTATTTTCAACTGTGGCCATAAAAAATGAAGGATATGCTCTGTTCTTCTGTTCCAGCATATCTGCTTTTATCATCCAGATTCTTTCCTTTTTTTCATTATCAGTACTTTTGTTCCTTCAGTAATCCCAATTCAATAAACTATAGTATTCTGTATACACCAAACTGTATATTTCAAAATGACAGCATTAGGCAAACTAGGAATATTCAAAATTAGAACTGAGAAAAAAATTAGTTTTATACTAGGTATTGCTATTTGGTTTGTCCTTGAGGGAAGCTGTAGTAGTGTCAGAGGGAGTTAATGTTTCCATTCATCTTTTTTTTTTTTTCCCAGCATGGTTTTCTTTTGCTTATATTTGGAGTTTCTCACTTAAACTTTGAAGCATTATCCTTACAAGTAACACATGGAGTTGAAGATCCCTTTTTGTCTTGGATTCCTTTGTTATTCAGTCTCTAGGTACCTGTTTTACTGCTTTGAGAGTGATATGTCCCCTACTTTTCTTTGTTCAGGTTGTAAGCTTGAAACTGCTATGTGGTGCCATGGTTTAATAGTATTTTAAAATGGGATAAAACCATCTACATTTCTCTAAAAGTAGGTGGCCAACACACATGAAATTTCACTTGGGTTAATTTTTATGGCCTTTCAGTTTTCAGTTGTGGTTTTTTGCTTGGCTTCTCTTCACAGATCCTGGTTAACTGTGTTTTTATTGCTTAGTCCTGCTG
>NW_008658997.1:14258-46625 GCF_000695815.1 Acanthisitta chloris
GCAGTTACAATATTTAGCTTCCAGAATGTATTGTGCGGTGGAATAGGGTTTTATATGCAGCTGATGGTATGTAAAGCTTGATGCATGAGTACTAAAGGTTAAAATATTCCTTGTCTCTGACTGCAAGCTCAATCTTTTGTTGATATCCAAGTTCTAGCCTCTTGATCAACATTGAAATATTTGAGGAATCAATACATATGATTCAATTGTATAACACCGTGGTTGCCACACTTAAAACATACTTGGCACGAATCTGCAGAAGGAAAACAATAAAACCCAAGCCACCCAAAATTAGGCCATTTTGTGAGATATCACATGCTATTTTACCAGTCACACCCCAACTGTACACTCAGGCTATGTGCCACAACTTAAAGGGTGAAATAGATTTGTTTTGTTAATTTTCTGCTTTTGTTGGTGTCAGATACTCTGTGTCTATTGCATGTATATTTCACAATAGTATGTATTTACTTTTTAATGTCAGGGTGGAACCATGCATATGGTGCTCTAGTCTTGTTTCGGGTACTGTGGGCACTTAAAGGGAGAAAACACCCCTAACAACCTGCTGCTGCTGACCCTGATTCCAGTAACAGTAGTTATCAGTGTTGCCTCCTACTTATTCTTCCTCTTATTTGCTTCATCATGCTGTTTCTGAGCTATTTCCTTCCACCCCCAGCTTCTAGAAGTGATTTGTGGTCTTCTGATAACAATCTCATAAAGCTTTGGGATAGTCCCATATTTTTGGCCAGGACAGCTTGATTCATGGTTGGAGACTCTCTAGTAACAGGCATATTTGTGTGTGTGTATTTTGAGGGGGGGAATTACTTACTGAAAATGTGTTTTTGGCTAGCTTAAAGCTATTAATGAGTTGGCTTGAATTTCTTAAGTAGCTTCATTGAGGAAGGGAGAGAATTCCCTGCTATTCAGAAATGCTATGATGGCTCACTAAGGAAATTCTGAAATGAAAAGTTTTGCATTTCGAGGCTAGAGTTCACAGCAAGACTTAACAGTCAGTAAGCCACGGGGAAGCAACCTGGACAGCTATGGGTACAGCTCTGAGCAGGGAGCTCCTGAGGGTGTGCAAGGTGAGGGCTCTCACAAGGCTACAGTCTGTGGCACAGCCTGTGCCCTGGGTAGAGGGACAGCTCAGGATGGGTCAGACAACTCCTCTGCTTCCCAGCCTCTGGTCCTGCTCCCCAGGAGCTGCAGTTCGTCCTGCTGCTTGCAGGTCCAGGCTGGCCCTGCTTGCCCATGAGCCAAGCTGGAGACAGGCAGGCTCCCAGTGTGTTACAGCTGTGGCAGAGAGTTTCACCTGGGCTGGCTACAGGAGCTGAGGAGACCTTTCCTGTACCTGCAGACGCACCAGCATGCTTGGAAATTGGGGGTACACCCATCTCTGCCGAAGTGGGGAGAGGCTGGAAGGCAGATTGGCACACACTGCACCTTTTGAACACTGGGGTGTGGGAGGAGGAGGAATCACAGTGCTCCTGATTCAGAGCAGTGGTTTTTGCCTTTGGGTTTTCTGCCTCTTAGGAGATTGCTGCCATCTCTGGGCTGCTCAGTGTTTTTGAGCAGAGCTTTGCTGCCTCTGCAAATAGTTCTGCTTTTTTAGTGGTGTGTACATACTTTGTCAGAGAACTGATTTTCCTGGGTTAGAGGTGAGTATCCTGTCTGCTTTCTGTGTCCTACAGTAGCTTCTTCACTTGCCTACTTTTATAGATCTAATTTATTTATCTGCTACCCATAAGGTTGTCTTCTCAGACAAGGTACTGCAAAGGAAGCTAAGGTATACATTCACAGATATATTTAGCAATTAAATCCCCTTGTGGATGTTCTTAATGCTTTGAATAGCTTACCCTACTTAAACGTGAAGTAAGCTATCTGAAACAAGGGCATTTTTTCGAGGTGAATTGACTATTTGCACAACTTGAAACAATTTTAAAATGTGTTTTTCCTGTTCTGTGACTGAAATGAAAAATTCATTATAGGCAGAGCTCTGCTCTTTGTATCAGATGTATCATCGTCCATAATTAAATGGATACATTTGACTACAAAGATGTAATACAAATTAAGTTTTCACATGGCTGCCACTGTGTATGACTTTATTCCCAATTCTATAGATAAGGTCATTGTGAAGCATTTTACCATGTAAAACTGATTAAGTCTGGAAAATCTGAAAAGATCAAAATGAGACATATTTAGATCAGAGCAATTGAGAAGTAAAAATGTGAACGATATATAATATGGCTGGCAGGGGTAGAATTAAATTCTTAAAAATTTAAACCCACTAGAGAGCATTTTGTGTTATGGTGGGAAGGGCCATATGCTGTAACTTTCTTGCTTTTGGCGTGATTTGAGGACTGTTCTTACTGCTCTGATTTTGTGAAAATATTGTCATATAAGCATAGTGGTAACTTTTTCATAATGAGCTGTACTGTGTTCTGTTACACTTGTGTAAATAACTTTTACTCCAGTTGTATTGCAGAAGCTGAGAAAGGAAGATAGTGAGCCTGCCCTTAGAATTTCCTCGGGGGAGGAGGGACTTTCTTAGAGACAAGATTCTGAGAAGGGAAATAAGGTTTCTTGCAGAAATGTTGAGCTAACTGGCAATACAGGAAAGATGAAAATGTAAAATCCAATGTTGGGTCAAACCTGCTTCTACTAATTGAAAATGTTTCACTTGCATTAGCAGAATGTAAAGACAGCGTTGTGTTTTATTGGTTTTTTTAACTGATTTTGCTTAACACTGGCAGGGGAGGAAGTCAGTAAAAGGGAACTGGTATTTTTTTACACAGACAGTGTCTTGAGAAGAATAAATTAATACAACACGGTTTCTGTGAGGGTGCATGTCTGCAACAGCATGAGAATTTTTTATTTAATATTTTAAGAATTGAGTGTGAGTCTTTTCTGTGTGTGTGTTTTTCTATGTTGCCATATGTACAGCTTACCAGTTTTTAGTTCTGTCCTGTTGCTTTGTTCAGGATGCAAGGTAGTATCAACCACTCTTACACCATGCTTGTGATGGGCTACGTGGCTCTTGCTGTGCCAAGCTTCTGCTGTTCCTGCGTTGAACAGGCAGATAAAATGATTTATTCAGGCTGGCTGAGAGTCAGCTACAAAAATTGAACATATTGTTACTCTGGACAACTTTCTCTTGTTGTTTAATAAACAAATACTTTAAGGTGATAGGAACCATTTGTAGAATTTGGGGACTTGCAATGTTTGCCCCTGCATGTACTGGAAATTACGTACAATTGTACCCATGGGAATGAGCTCACATGGGTAACAAGAGGGATGGAGCTAGACCTTGTGCTAGAGAGCCAGGAGTTTATTCTTCAGTGCCAGGTTTGCCAGAGATGTACTGAAGAAGGCACTTGATCTCTCAGTCCCTCATTTTCTTAGCTGTAAAATGAGATCAACCCTCATTATTTTTTCCATGTGCAAAATCCAGATTATTGGTGCTTGTGGATTGTATAGGGAAAATAAATAATATATTTATGTATTTAATTTCATCAAATGTAAATAAAGTGTCTGCCTCTCTCCTGTTGTGAGATTGAGGCTTCAAGATGTGAAATTGTAGAAAATGCTGGAGAGAACTTGCCTATTAAAACGCTGCAGCCGTGGCCTTTTGCTATTTTATTAAATACAATCAACCTAGATTGTTTTGAGTTAGCAGTATTTTTGTCTGCCTTTGTTATGAGATAAAACATCAAGTATTGACTTAACTTCACATTTCACAGAAGAAGAATTAAAAATTATCCCTGTGAAGGGTGACTGTGGAGTTACTCTTTGAAATTCTAATTTAACACTTCAGTAATGGGTCAAGCCTACTCTGAATCCTCTGTGGGATTATTTGATTTGCTGTCTGGTTAACCTCAAGGAAAACGGGATGTCTTTAAATTACTAGAGG
The DNA here is from genome assembly GCF_000695815.1 of Acanthisitta chloris. NCBI lineage: Eukaryota > Metazoa > Chordata > Aves > Passeriformes > Acanthisittidae > Acanthisitta > Acanthisitta chloris. The sequence goes on from NW_008658997.1 coordinate 18,166, forward strand.
TGCTACCTATCACCTTATAATAGAGCCAAACAGGAGAATTTGTTGTTTTAAATTAGGATTGTTACCTGATGACTAAGGATTGTATGAACGGGGCTTATTTTTAAGATCTAACTTGAGGTTGAAAGTTGCAGGGTGGTGTTTACTTACCATCAACTGTAAACTGGAGATTGATATAATTGAGGGATAAGGGGAAAATGTTGCCTTTACCTGGGGGGAGGTGGGGTTAGGGTTTTGGTATTTGTGTTGTTTTCAGTGTTATCTATGCATGAAGAAGTTTTCCTCTTGTGTTTCTTCTATTTGCATAAATGTTTTGTGCCCCAGCAAGAAGAATCCGTTGGGGTTTTTTATAATACTAAAAAATACTAAATGAAATTGATGCAACTGGAAATGAGGGGAATTCTGCTTTTTATAAGTAGATAAAGAAACAGCTTGAATGTTTTGCAAGTTTATGCATGTAATGTTTGTCCTGCCAAAAGCTTTAAAATTAATTTGCAGATTACTGAAATACAAATACTTGAGTGTTTTATGCTGTGTCATACATGAAGGGAGTATTTGGCAGTTATTTAGTAACCTGAATTTTGCGGGGGTAAGGACAGGGAGACTTCAGTTAAAAATGAATTTACTCTAATATTTTACTTTTCACTATTTTATATTGGAAGTTCTCTGCATGTTACTGTTGTAATTATTTCAGCTGCACTTCACCTTTAAAAGTCATGTAGCATACCTAGTCGTATTTTAGCAGATTGCATATTTCTGTCTTACAAGTTAAATTGAATTTTTAAACATCTGTAGTTTGTGATGTCATAGAGTATAAATTAAGACATTGCAAAGCTTAGCATAATACATCACTCTAACGATGAGTATTGAATGGAGACAAGCTGTGCAGTGTGCATTGCATATACTGAGAAATTTCACAAGACTTTTTGACATTAGTTTTGAAATGAGTCGTGGGCTCAACTCCAGCACTGTTCTGAGTGTAGCGTGTCCTGCAGAACTTCCCATTGCCAGTCTGTCACCTACCACGTGCCTTAAAGTTTCTGATTTGAATAACTGGGTCTGTACATAGTTTGAATTGTGTATCTAACAAAATTTACTTACTATTGCTTCTGAGAATTTCTTGGTTGTTTTTTTTTTTGGGAGGGTCTGCTTTTTTGGCAGCTATATTTATTATTTTACAGTTTGATACATAACAATTTGAAATCAATTTTAAATTGTATTTCAACATCTTGTGTTGTGTTTCTGAACACGGTAATAGCTATGGAAATATAAGTCTTGACCAGGTCTGAGGATTTGTAATTTTGGGAGGAAGTACTGGGTGAAACAACATAATAATCAGTTTTGTACATGGGTAGGGGAAGGGAATTTTTTAGGATATGAAAGTTTCTCTGTACTTTCTAGGAGCTGACAGTGCTAACATAGTGCAGTAAGGATTATAAAAATAGGAAAGATGCATATTAGTTATACAATATTTCCATCAAAGGTTTGTTTACAAAAGCAAAAAACCAAGACCTGTCTACTGCATTAAAGTGTGTATGACAAAGTGCTAGTTGCAGCGAAAGCAAGCAGGGCTAGGCTTGCAAGCCTCTATCTGAAGAATTGCTAGCATGTGTGAGCTGGACTGCTTTTCCACTTCAAGCTGGATAGCTTTCTGGTGATAGGAGAGGTCCTACAGCCACCCTGGTTACTAAAAATAGTGGTGCAGGAGTAAGGAGACTACAGCAGCACAGCATCAAAAAAGCTCCTCAGCCCTCCAAACGCTAAGATTTTAACAGGTAACTGGTTAAAAAACCCATACCATCTCCCTGTGGTAGGCAGAGTTGCAGGCCAACTCATCCTCTGGGTCTGGCTGTCTGGCTAGCTTCAGTAGTATTCCCTGAAGGTCATTTGTTTGAGCTATTGGGAAGGAGAGTGGCTTCAAGATGCTGAAGTAAAAAGGCTGTTCTTAGGGAATACTTGATTTGCATCCATTTACTCTAAGGAAAATATAAACTGAAGTGTGTTTTCTGACTCCAGCTGCAGTATGGGAGTCAATCAACTTCCAGACAGAAACCTCATGTATGGAGTAGTATTGTGAAATAGAAATCTTCAAATAGGGGCTATTATGAAGGGTGAAGAACAGTTGTTTTACTATTGGCAGATGAAGTGCATCTTGATTTGTCTTTCCTTTGACCTTCAAGTGACCCTTCAGAAGGTGAAAGGTGGCTCAAACTCTTACTAGCTGAGATTTGGAGATTTCCTAAATATAAGCTTACATGTTTTGCCAAATGATATGGCCACAAATCATCAGGCCTTCTCTAGAATTTCAACTTGGCCCAACGAAATAGAAAAGAATGCTGCTTAATAACATAATTTACGCAGATTGTTTCACATGACATTGTTTTGTTTTTACTAGCTACTGTTTTCTCTCTATTTTAGTTTTTAATAGTAGATCTGTGGTTTAGGCTGTATTTCAGACATGCATTCAGTATTTATTTACAAAATAGTGCTAAGAATAAAGGAAGAAATGGATTTTTTTCTATTTTTTCCTATCTTGTTTATGGCATGCATAGAAAAATGCTAAATGTATTTCAAAGCTAAACCTTTTCAGTATTTTAGGGATTTTTTTCTGAGTCATGGTTTTGAGGGATCATTTGTCATGAAAGAACTCAGCAAATCTTCTACTAGTTTAGGTGGTATTTTGGTAGACATCTTCTCCTAATGGCAACAACAACTGCTTTAGTGGGAAACCAGAAGTAAGAACATGTATTGATGTATTTTCAATTTTCTTTAATGTAATTAAACATCTGGAAGTTGACAAGACCATATTCGTGTGAGCAGCCAGAATCTCAGGATATACTTTGACTGCTTTTTTTGCAAATGGCTACTATAGTTATCTGATGTCTCTTCTTTGTACATGATACTCAGTTTAGTGGCCTGTATATGTTGTTAGGGTTGGTTTGACATCTGGCCAATATTCCTAACTGCTTACTATTAAGTACTTATTAGTACTTGTTGCTCTGTGTGACATGAATATGTATGAAGCTTCATGAGGTCTTGCGAGATAGGGGTTGTACAGGAAAGTCGGTGGCAAAAATTAGGGTAGAGAACCTAAACTGTGTATCTTCTAGATATTAATGAGAAAATCAGTAGGATGATGACTAGCTGCACATAGGATTAGCCTAATTTGTAAGCATTGATAATTGCTCAGTCAACTGGGTTTCATTTTTAGAAGCATGCTGTGTCACAGTGAGAAGTTGGTAACCGAGTAGTGTCTGTGCAAAGAAGCTCTATCCTAGTGAACTTTTTGCCTTCAGACTTGCGCGATGTTTGTATTAGCCAGGTCTTTAAATACAGAATAAATGAGCAAGAAAAATAATGCTCTGGCAAAAACTAAGGCGAACACTTCATAAGATGTTTAAGAAAAACAACCTTGATTTCCCTCTCTTCCCCTGCCTTCTCTGCCTTCACAGTCTCTGCTTTTTGGTCATGTCCGGCTAAGATAATATAGTAAATGTCTGAGTTCTTGCAAGTAAGGCTGTCACATTGATGTTTAACTGACTTTGAAGCACTGCAGCTGTAAAGGGGAAATGAATTCTGTTCTCTGTCAAAGCCTGTAAAAGAGTGTTTGTTTTAGCAGCTACTGAAGATGGAAGTGTTTATTCCATGACTGTGTTGGTTGTCAAAGCTGGACATGTTTTCCTGTATTAAGAATATTTGGAATTTTTCATTAGTTATCATTTCCTGTTGGCTCTTGGAAGGAGAATTGAGATGCTGATCGCTGTCCCAATCTCTTCAGCTCTTCTTTCTGCATTTGAATGGAAATCTTGGAATTCCTTTGGGGTGGGGTGTATGTGTGCTCAAGCACTTGTAATTATGTATTATATAAAACATTAAAATCAGTTGCAAATGTCTCATTCTTTTTTGATCCCAAAAGGCAATAGGTTTTTGTACAAGAGACAGAGGGGTAGCTCTTCCAGTTTGTCAGGTGATGGAAGACTGTACCTAATATGCATGAAATACAACTTATTACTCATTTTGTTTTTTTCATATGACTTTTGTCACAGGCTTTTGCTGTTGATACATAGAATTCTCTCTTGATATGAAAAGGCTGACCAGAATCTGGATACTTACTGTTACTGAAACATATGTTATGCTGTGTAATTTATTTCGAAAGTAGCTTATCACATGCACTTACCAAATCCAAGCCATTCAACACAAACAAAATCCTTCTGAAGTGTTTCCGAGGCACTGTTGCTATAGTGAGTGGGATAAAAGGTGAGGTAATGGAGTTGGAGTATTTTTGGTTTGTTTGGCTGTTTAAGATAGATCATCTACAGCTGAAACTTAATTAAGTATAAGGGTTTGAAATTGGAAACAATAACCGTGCTAAGTAAGCCTGTCACGATCTTGGCATCATTAGAAGAGAGAGCAAGCAGTGAGGGAAGCTGGATTTGTGCTGGTGTTGCTTACAATGGTATGTAACTTACTAATTACCTTTGCTGGGGAATGGTTGGTAAAAAGCCAAAATACTGTTTCCCTAGTTCTCTAGGATCCTTGTTTTGAGAGAATTATGCTTCCTGGTGTTTTTACAAGAATTACATGGATGCCAGAATGTTTCCCAAGCTTCTCTTTGATGATTGGTGCAATGTAACAGGGAAAGCTGACCAAAAATTACTGAGAAAGTGAGTAGGAGAGAGATGGAAAGGTGTGAGAATAAGTGAATCCAATAGTTGTGTATTTATGCATCTTCCCTACCCCTGTCATTTTTAGGCTGGTTTCTGAAGGAAGTGAAACTCATGTGATCATGACTGAGATATAAAACATGTTTATGTGCATTTGTGTGCATGTTTGCCCTTTTCTTCCAGTGCCCCAAAGAAACTGTGCTTCTACAGGTTACAAGAAATCACGTCACCAGATAGATGACTGCCATCCTGTTACTGAAACAAGAGTCTTGCCTGTTGACAACATTCATTCGACATCAGAGAATCATTATGGGAAAGCAAAATTACGGATGGCTGAGGGCACCAAGTTGGTCAAGTGCACAGGTGTTGGGCATGTTTCTCAAACTAAATTTCCATGCATCTTACTCATTGCTTGTCAGCCAGGGATTGAAACACCTTTTCATGCTGAGGGATTATGAGGCTTAAGACTTTTTTTAATGTAAAAAAAAATCAGAATCTTCTGTTTTATCAAGACACCATCTTACGTGCTTCAAAAATGTATTGGAAAAGATATATATGATATAAATATAATCTTCTGAGAGGTATATGGGTAATTATAGCTTAGAACTCTTTCTCTTTAAAAAAGGGTGGAAAAATTGCATACAGTGAGAAATCCAGGTTGAATTTACAGATACTTTCATTGTACAAAAGTGAAATTATTACCAATACCTGTAGTCTTGTTTTTCATCTCTGGGCTAGCTATAATGCTGAGTCTTAACATCTTTGATTATTTTTTTTAATAAGTCTGTTGATTTTCAAGGTAGAGGCTGGAAGAAAATATACAGTGTTCCTGGAGTGAGGCAGTACAGACTTGCATTTATCCTTCCCCACATCTAACATAATGGTTTTGACTGTCAGTGCTGCAAGTTGTTTGTTTCAGCCTCAGATAATCAATCTGATTAAGCATCTTGGTGGTATTTGATATTATACAGAAAGCATTTGAAATGGCAGTGATATTTCCCTGAGCTACTGCTCATGCGGAAAGCTTGATTTTAATAGTCTTGGTGATAACAAAAACTTACTGAAAAGAGTACGGTGGATATGTATGTATGTATCTTTTTGCGTGAGTGGTTGTAGACTTATACCATTATGAGAAGTTTTTTTATGCTTAGTTGCTGTTTGGATGAGTGAAAGCAATGAGATTTATGCAGTTACTCTGTTTTAAGTGTTAGTAAAAAGGTTGAGGGAAAATGTTCTTTGGTAACACAGTACAGGCAAGTGTCACAAACTCAAGGTGTTACTGGCCAGTTTGTGTTCATCAGAGATTTCTGTGAGGTAAAAGATACCCTTGGTCAAGTCTGGTGCCCCTGGTGAAGCCAGCTATCCTTCAGGAAAACGCAATGTCATCTTACTTGCCCCAAAGAGAGGTTCTTCAGCAGGTTTGCAAGCCAGTTTTAACCTAGGCTTCATTATTTCCTGAATTCAGTGGTTGGATGGCTTTGCTTCAGTTTAGTTTGTAAAATGACACCTAATAAGATTTTTGACCAGTGTTTCCCCAGAAAAGCTCATCACTTGCCTGGTCCTACTGGGACTCTCCAAGTCCAATGTCTGCTGCAGTGTCTTTGATGTCTTAGTTTCAATCCCTTTCATTTCTCCTGTCTTCTCTCCCTTCCTCACTGCAAAGTCAGTGTAAGAAAGACTAAAACCTTCTTACTTAACATCAGCATCAAGGCAGAAATTAACTTTACAAAGGAAAATAAACCCCAACAACCAAACTGTAAAAACCCTTAGTTTTTAGTGAGAACTTTCTTCATTCACATTCCTCAGCATTAAAGTGTCACAGTGAGCTTGGTATATGAATAAATGCAGACCTGATTTAGCTTCCTGACTGCAGCAGAAAAAAATGCAGGTATTCTTTTTAAGGAATGGTTATTTAAAAGTGATGTGTTTTTGTTGCAGCATGATTATATATTTAACAGGAAACTAGTTTGCAGCCTTTATGACTAACTCTTATTAGTACTGCTCCCTTGTCTTCCAGGAGATGATGACTATAATGCTATATAAAATCTTCAGGTAAGTAGGTGGCATCATCTCAGCCAGCTTTCCTTTTTGTCCCATGTTATTGCTGCTCAGTTATTATTTTGTAAAGAAATAAAATAATTTCAAAACCTGTATTAATATAATGGTTTCCATTTTCCTTCTAACATCTTGTTGGTCTGGATGGACTGTAGGAGGACAGTAATGGGACCACATCCTGAGGTTTTTTGGGTGTTAGTGCTTCCTGTGCACGAGTACAAAGTGTAACTGGAATTTATGTTTGGCGTATAGGAAAAACATTGTTTCTTAAAATCAGCAAGACATACCAAAATAATTAGCTCCTTGGGATGAAATCAAGCAGGGAATTATTGGGAAGAATTCTGTTTCATCTTATGTGTATCTTTAAAATACCTCTTCTATTGCAAAGGTAAGTATATGATGAATAGCATTCCTTGACCCTATGTCATTTGCTGCTTAGGAACAATATTTACCTATAATAACTGAAAGGATTGCATGAGTTATTACTCAGAACTCCAGGTAACTTTCAAAAAACCTGGTGTGGAAAAGACAGAATTTGGGACCTGCCTTCCACAGACTTTCATTTGAGAGTCGGAAGCATTAAGCGTGAATATTTTTTTCTGTGGACTATCAGCCCTGTTCAATTACTTTGGTAGCAATGCAGATGCATGTATTTTATGGTTGTTGTTTAAAATACCAGGAATGTTGCTGTCAGTGTGCCTTTTACCATCGTATATTACCATGATTTGACAGCTGACAAAACAAGCATGCGAAGGCTGACATTTGTGCCAGATGTCTTTCATTATATATTTTTATAGGCTTAATTTTTTATGTGTGTACTTTATATTGGCAGCTTTAATATTTTTTGCAGATGAAGCTTAATTGTCTTTCTTTTATGCACATTTATATTTTAGTAGATTAAAATTTTACCACCAAATGTACTCATATTCTAAATTGCTGTGCAGAAAATAAAAGATTACTGAAAGCATGACCTGAAAAGGTTCCACCATTTTTTAGGCTTTAGAAAAAGGGGTGGAAACTACCTTATTCTGGTAGAGAAACTTCTGGCCACCTGAAGAGCTTAACACTGTATTTTTCTTATCACCTTTTGGTGGCCCTTGAGAAACTCATGCAATGCTACTTTAAGAGGCTGAGTCTGTTGTCCATAATCAAGAGTATAATTTATTTTTTTTCACTGACTTTGCTGCCATATATGTTATTTTATGGCAGTTTATGGAAAGTTGACAAACAGGTGATGTACCTTCTGCCACTTGGTTTCCTAATGCATCTGGGAAGTGCCACATAAGGAGGAACTAAATAGAGTGGAGTCCTTTGGTCCCATAGCTCATGATATACATTCACACCAGCTGTCAGCCCCTTTTCACAAGACTTAACAAAATGGTAGTGAAGGGTAAGAAACATGGTTTAAGGCTTTACCAAGTGTCAGAAGTTGAGCAGGGTAGGGTTAAGTCAGATAGTTATTTTCCTTTTTTGAGAAAATGGTGAGATATATGATATGTGCTTGTTGTATATGAGGATGAGATTATGGTTTGGGAAATTTTTTGCAGATTGCTTGGATGAAAGGGAGATTCTGAAATAATGAACAGCCAATGCTATGGCATTTTTCTGTGGTAACAGGGATTCAGGTTGTAAAATTGCCAACTTGCCCAAGCCTAGTTAGGGTTTTAAACATCAGTAGGATGTTAAGTGGGTTGTCTTAGGGTGCGGCTCTCATCGTCACTCAAAGCTTCATGCTGAATCTTATTCTAACGGGACTCTCTTGAGAATGTTCTTGCAAAGGAAATGGTAAGTTAGTTTTTTGATTAATGCTGTCTTTTAGAAAATGGATTCTGCAAACCTGAAGTTGAGCAGTCTGCAGTTGTAGCATTGACTCCTTTTCCTCACTCCCTTGTGGTGGCCAGATACGTGGAAAGGAATAGAAACTGGGTGCCATTAGTTTTGCCATAGTATGTTTATGATCCTCTTCCAAATGAGATTTGATTCTGGAGAAAACAAAATGGTGTGGAAAAGACATGGTTACAGCAATGAGATGGTTGGGGAATCCACTAAAATCTGACGAAAATGGTGGAACAAAATTTCATGGGTATTTTGAAAACAATAAATGTAGTTGTTGACTCGTGTGTATTTCCTTTTCCATAATGTCCCACCCACCCACACATACTTGTTTTGCTCCACTGTACTTTACACACATCTTGTTTTCCTGTCCTTTTTCTATCTACTGGTGTTACATCACTTGCACACTTGTTTTTTGAAGCCTCTTGTGAAAGTATCACTCTATTACTTCCAGCTGAGTAAGTACTCAGTTGCACCTCATAAGGTTTCCAAGTCACGTCTCGCAACAGTGACAACCCTGTTAGGAAAACAACTGAGTTTTTAAAGCCCCGTTCTCGTTCTCATGCACCATGTTAGCGATGCTCAGCGCTGGTTGTGGGCCTGTCGATCAATGATGGTGGAGTAATTTCAATTACTTTGTCCAGCAGTGATGTAGATGTTGATCGGTTTTCAGACACTAATTTGGTTCCTTAATACAGCAGTTGGCCACATGTGCAAGCTGTCCCATTAAGGAATGGCCTTTGGGGAAAATGAGTCCTAAAATATTTGGGCCTGGAGTTTATGCATTTCCTGGGAATGGTAAAGTTAAAGAAATGGGTGAACAATTTCAAAGGCAATGACAAAGTATCACTGGCCTATGTCAATGAAAAGCAAGTAAAACAGCATTTTGTATGGCAGAGTATAAGACTTATTTCCTTGATTGCATTTGATGAAATTTGCCTTGTGCTTAAACTTTTACACAAAGTTCTTGGGCCATTCAAATGCTGTCAGTAGTGAAAAAAATGTTGGAAGGGCTATGCAAGATGGTTTTTATTTTAGCACCAGTTCTACTCTTCAACCTTAATGTTAACAACTTTTGTCACCAGGAATGTAATATAACCAATAGCAGAGTAAAATCTTAGCCCAGCTGTCCAGGGATAATTCCTTTGCTGTTGTAAATTAGTGGGAATTCTTATAAAGAAGCGTTGCACATCAGGAGTGCTTTGGAGAGTATCAGTGCAGGCTTCAGCTGGCTTTCATTTGCCTGTCTTAACTATGTGTTATGTCCATCTTTGCTCTAAAAAGTTGTGCGTAAATAATCACCTGTCATCCTACAAATAGCCCAACAGAGCTGTGATTGGAAAGCCATCTTTGAGTGGGTTGTACACAAAAGGACAAGTAGTTTTTCTGTCTATTTGGTTGTGTTTGAAATTACTTTTCACTGGGGTTTTTCTTTGTGCTGTCATTCTTTGGTACTGTACTTTCAGAAGACTGCCATACATAAAGTTCAAATCCTCATGGTAAACTATTTGTACTCCTAGGTCCATTTTTTAACACTTCAGTGTTTTCTGCTGGATTATGGATGCTTAATTTAATTACCTTTCTTTAGCCAAACATTTTTGTCTGACATGGCCAATTTCATGATCTGTAGGGAAGGTATGTTTAATTTAAGATCCAGGGACACGTCTGAAGCGTGTGTGTGTTCAAAGACAGAATTAAGAATAAATCCTTTGTGGTTTTGTGGTTGTTTTTTTTTTTTAACCTTTTTAAACTACAAAAATGTGTTTTAAGGTGTTTCCTTAATACTGTGGTGTGTGGAAGCTCTGTACTGTTTTTGTTCTACCTTGTTCTTAACCTGCTTTTCCTTGCATCTTTCTTTTACTTTGGCTCCTATGAAATATGAGAGTCAGATTTCTGATGTACAGCATGTTGGAACAAGCTTTACTGCATTTCCTTTCTTTCCATTTGTGTGTTAGTATGCATGCAGGTCTGAGTTATCAACCTTTGCTTGCTGAATAGAGCATTTAATTTCTTTGCAGAGTTAAAAAGAAGATTTACATTTGTAAATCAATACAATTTACCTGTCTTGAGCTTAACCTGTAGTTCTGACGTGTTTTTGTGCTTTCGATAGATGTAATCTGCTTATTTTAAATTAACTCTTGGGCAAAGTCAACAACACTGAGAGGCAAAGACCTCAGCCAAGCCAGGTATATATTCCAGCTGATGGGGTGGCTAACATTTTCTGCTTACTGTCAGAAGCACTTCAGAAATATATTGCCTTGTTTTCACATTAAATCGGGGTTCAAGAGTCTACAGCCTTGTATACTTGCTTTTCTTTTAATTTCCTTTCCTCCCTTCCCCCCTTTTTCGTTTCTATTTTTTGTGTGTGCACATGGAAAACCTTAATGAATGAAGCTTCTAGAGTTGAGAGGTCTGGGTACTCTTCAGCTTTACAGTAAAAGTGTATTTTAAAGTTTTATGTGCATTAGATATGAAGAGTATTTAATTTATAAATTGTGGGTATGACAGTGTTTGTTTCTGATGGCATTTTTAGCATTTCTGGTTGCATTTTGGCATAATATATATGCAAGACCTTTTTAGGTCTTATTATAGTAATCTGTGATTTCTGTGTTATGAATGACCTCAAGGAGAAATGCTCTTAAAATTTGTTTGTATAGCTATTCTCTCATGATACTTGTACATGGTGTTTCCTAAAATATCTCATTAGCTGTTTTAAGATAAGCCAGAAGGAAAAAAAAAAGGTAGTAGCATGTAACTTAAAGTTTGCTTTGTATAGTTAGTTGTTTAGAGGACTCTAGTATATGCTTTATGTTGTTGTTTTACAGAAGCAAACCAAAATCATGCCATCTTTTTAATAAGAATGGTAAGTTTGACAGTTGGAACAGTTGCTCCAACTGTTGAGGTTTCCAGTACCTCTGTCATGCTATCTGGCTTTGTGTGACCATTATTATTTTGGCTTAGTCATTTATGGGTTTTGTTGTGTTTGGGATTTTTTTACTGCCAAGGTTACCAAAAATGAGGGCAGTAATGGTTTGTTACTTGACATGCTTTTGTGCTTTATTGGGAGACACAGAATTTTACAAAACTTCTGTAATTATAATCACTTCGTTCATGTAAGAAATCAGGAAGATACATGTTTGTTTCTGCAGCAGAGTTAAACTGAAGAGTTGCTGGCTGCCAGTCCCATGCTTAGTTCTCTAGGTTGTGCTCCTAGTGCAAAGGTATTGATCTTTAGGGTGTTTCACAATCTCTGCAGAATTTGTCAGACATGGGATCTGAAGCCTTCTGACAGATGAGCCCTCTTCCAGGGCAACACATCCTCCCATTTGGGGTTTTTCCAAATATTATGAAGCACAGTTTAAGTTTTGCAGGAAGGCTCAGCCGGTAATCTCAAGTCTTAAGTTTTAACATATGTTGTATTAGCTGTTTAACACTTAAGATGAACCTGAATGTTTCCAGCTGTTATTTGAAATCCTAGTTCACAAGGACACTTGTTTCAAGAAATGAAATGTATTGCATTTGTGTGACAAGGAATAGAAGTAAATATGCTACTGTATATGCTTGTTTACTAATAGCTTAAACTGATGGAAGCACAGTGTTTGCGTAGAATAATACTGCTTGGAAGAACATTTTTGGGAAAAAAAGTCTTTATCATCTTTTGGAGAAGATAATGAATTCTAAAACCAAGGGAGTACTGACATGCCTTTTCACTGTATCACAGAAGAGGGAAACCCTGTTCTGTTTTTTTATTAAATTCTGTACAAATCCTGTGATTACTTGACTTACCGGATTATCTTTTATACCTTTTTGACTGCACGGAAGGGATGCACTGACTTGGCACTTGCTGTGGTCATAGGAAACCCAGAAGATTTTGAGTGGTAAAGTGGAACCTCCTGTGTGTTCAGTTGTTAACAAAACATAAAAGCACAGACCTTTAACAGACCTTTAACTCCTCAGTTATAGCTGGTGTTTATATGGTGCATGTGTTACCTAGGGAGGTTGTGCTGGTGGAGGCAGAGTACACAGAGCAGCATTCCATGGAACTTGTGACTTTGTACCCAGAAAGTGTTTAGCAACCTGTAGAGGTTGTAACAGCAAACATTTTAACTAACTTTGAAAAAGTTGCTATTACAGGAAGAAAATAATAATTTAACCTTAAATAAACACTTTCTGAAATTTGTTAGGAGGAAAAAACCCCCCCCATTTTATTCTTATTTTGTGGTTTTGTTTCTGGGTGGACTGTGTACATGTGCAAAGCTTTCGGCTCTTCTTTAGTATAAGGGTTCTTCACGTTGGCCAAAAAGGATGATTGGTAGCAAAAGCCTTTTATATGTTACAAACAGCAAAAGAGTTAGCTTAAGATACAGCTGAGTTAGGAAGAAAAATCAGATTTTGACAGTACAACATAAATCTTGACTATTCAATGCAAAATATAATCTGGAACATACATATATACTTATTGCCAGTCTTAGTCTGTGTCTTGGCAAAGTGCATTGGTTTTTTATCAAGTGACAAAGTAGAAAGTAAACTCAGTAGGTATCAGGAAGACTGGAAGCTCAGTTCTGGAGCAATATGTTATTACCAGGATGTAGTAGTTATGAGGCCATAGGAAGCTTAATAACAATAATGATAGTGAAATTGTTAGCAATTTGAAATCCATTAAGCCCATCTGGAGGTGGGTGAGACTCTTTGAGCAGCATCCTTTTCTCTGCTTATAGTTCTGTGAGTCTCGTTGCAATCGGGTTGTCTTTAGCCATTTATAACTTTGAATGAGCATGTTGTATTTTTGGGGTTTGCTTTACTGTTTCTGAAGATGGACAGACCCTTTAACTTGGGTTTGTCAGCCATGCACAAAATTGTAGTCCGCTACACACTCTGGAGTATATATAGATCTATGACACATTCATGTGAGCATTGTTTCTACCTGAAATGCTGGTGTGCCAACTTAGCACAAAAATGTGTTACAGTAGAGATTTAGGTGAGTGAAAATTGTTCCTGTGCTTGGGCTTTGGATCAAGCTGAGGGATAACTTCCTCCTTGCTTCCTGTGCTAGCGTGTAATGTTTGACTTCAGGTAAATGAAGACAGTCCATTTCTGACAAATCTGTTATTTTACATTCTCTCACTTTTGTGTGGAGTTTAAGAGTTTTTTAAGGAGGTTAAGTTATTTAAGGAGTTTAAGTTATTTAAGAAGTTATTTAAGTGAGTTGTTTGAACTATAAATTTAAGTGTTGACTAGAATGGTGTTTCCTAAGCAGTTATTTAAGCAAAACATTGAGTGATGTTAAAAAAAAAAAAATCTTTTAATTGGCTTAGAAAACTAATTAATGGGAGGGCCTTCAAGTCTTGAAAAACTCAGGGTTCATGTTTACTTTTCAGATATAAAAAGGGTTATATAATTGTTACTATGAGCAGCCTCTGCATTTCAAATTATAAATAAGGAACATAGATCCAAAAACACTAATTTGCCACAAAAGCTTGGGTATGTTTGAAAAAACTTAAATAATTACTAGTTTTTACTTAGTTACTGTTTCTATAGAACCTCTAATGGGTATTGAATACGTATGAAAGGAAAGGTTAACTGTTTGACTTCTTAAACATTATTTTTTTTCTTTAACTCAAATTGAGCCAGGATGTTCCAGAACTTTTTACCAATAGAAGTGCTCTCTTCCTTCAGTATATTCAAGACTGCTGTTCCTTTCTAATGGAGACTTACAGGGAAAACACTCTAAATAGAACCATGTGCCAAAGATGGCCTTTTGGACCACTGTTTGGAAACTGTTGCATTTTAATACTGATTTCTAAGCCTATAGCATAACTCTCTTGGCCCCAGCATGAACGTGCATTTTAATAGTGTTAGTACTGTAAAAATCATAATACTGACTGTCATGATTTTCTTCTTAGATAAATCTTTGACTATTACAGCTTTTTTTCCAGCTTTTTAATGTTTGGTCTGCTGTATTGGAAAATGTAGGTTTTTACACTCGAATAACTGTACATGTGGAATCACTTAAAATTGAGAATAAATATATTTCCACATACGGGATTTTCATGGGCCCTGATTTTCAGAACAGCGAATAAGTATGTTCTCTCTCTTTTTTTTTTTTTTTTTTTTTAAGAAAACATTTACATAACATTTGAGAGTAACACACTTTGTTGAACAGGGTTATCTCCTGAGCTGGAAATTAGGCTTGCTAAGTTTTTCCCCTTGGTTCAGCATTTATGAAATGTGAGCAAGCCCAGCTTTTGTAACTGATTATTATGGACATATCAGCCTGAAGATTATTAAAGTACAATTGCAGAACTACAAACAGTAACTGAAAAGGTTAATATGGTTAAATTTAATCTCATGTTCAAGCTGAAAAGGTTTAGAATGAAATGAAATCTGAGTTGCTTGTATACTAAAAGCTTTTAGGTTTTGGTTCATAATTTTTTACATGTATTTCATCAAGAAGACTAGAAATATTTGATAATAGTGGCATGTTTTCACTCTAACTGTAGTGCTGTTTCTGTGACATTAACAGACCTCTTGAATCTTGTGGCTTTTGGCTTTGATTTTTAAAGGCAGTTTCTTGTTATGTAATTATGTAATTGTATTTGTGTTGAGTTGAAACCTGGCATGCTGGGTGTGTGCCCAGATTGCCCACGGTAGCTGTACGTGCAGGATACCAGATGTGCACAGCTGCCCAGGGCTGGTGCATGTGCTTTGCCTTCGACAAAGATACAGCAGATAAAGCAGCATCAGCTGTGCCCTTGTCACAGATAGCTGTGCTGTCCTCTTTACCTGAAGGTAGTTAGGAGTCACTTTTTCTAGGGAAGTTCTAATTAAGCATTTTGGTTTTAACATGATGTAAGGCATAAATTGTTACCTTTTATTTTCTTTTTTTTTGGTACCAAGGCCTGTGTTTGATGGCAGTCAGCAGGTGCTTAGCATGAGAATGTCCATATGTAAACTTTGCCCTGCAGATTTCTTTTTTTCTAGGCACCTGTGTCTTGTGATCTGTCCCGGCCGTATGTCTTTCTGTGCCAAGCAAGTGCTAGGCTGCTGAGGTGCTTGAGGTGTTTGTGTGCTGGAGGGTGCTCTCTGACTGCACCTGATTTTTATATCTCATTATCAGCAGAGCAAGCAGGTCCTGTCTTGTTGGTGGCCTTGGGGCAGCCCTAAAGAAGCAGGGGAGTTAAAACCGAAGTATTTGGTCTTTGAAATGCCTCTTGCTGTATGACAGTTACTCAGCGGCCCTGTTTGCTAGCATTCCACTGCTCCTCTTTTCTAAACTCTCAATGGAGACTTTGTGGAAAGTCTGTGAGGCTTTCTGATCAGTCTGCAGGACCTGCCTAAAATGATTCTTGATGGATAAGTTCATGAAGAGCTGGTGTGACTGAGATGCTGTCTCAGTAAGACTTGCCTCTGTCACATGGTGTGGCTGCAAGAGCCAGTTCCAGGAGACAGGAGATGTGTTGATTGAAAGAAGCTTCGTGCCATAAAGAAATACTGACCCATTTCATCCATCTGTCTGAGATGATGGTTACTCCTTCTCCCTGGAGCAGGAAAGATCAAAGATGCCCAGGTGTGGCCCAGTTATTATTTGGTGTCACAGAGCTGGCTAAACAGGGGGATAAGAGATTTCGTGAGGGTTTCTCCAAGCAGACACACCTCCTGTGTCCAAATTACATCGGTTTTGTGAGGTTGTTAAGGATTACATACCTGGAGGATTATGTACCTTGGAGTCAGTAGTGTATCCTTCATCTTTGAGTGAATCAAAGTATGACAGTGTCTGTGATGTTAATGTTGATATGCTGGTACTTCTTGGTAAATACATTGTTTTCTTCTACTAAGGCTGCAGGTCTGAAATCTTCCACCAATGTAGTAGTATTTCTCCATGCATGTATAGTCTCTGTAGTAACGAAAAAGTGCTACTTTTTCCTCTTCATGAATTTCTTCCTTCACTTAGTCATCCTGTGCAGATATTTCCTTGTTAAAGATTGTTTACTTTGAGGAGTCTTCCTGCTTTCCTATTGCACAGGAAGGGCTGATAGAGCACAGGTCTGCCTTGAAAAACTGTCCGCCTTTTTGCTTGACTTCTTGGTCAGTTATATCTGAAGCAAAATCAGTCATCTTTGAAAGGTCTAGGAAGATTACAGCATCTTGTTTGCTGAGGCTGTGTATGACTGCTGTAGCCAGGACTTCCTCAAGCTTTCTGAAAGTTCTTTTTGAGGTACAATGGATATCATATGGGAAGATCTCAGCTTTGTTTGATATTCCACAAGTGAGCTACCAAGCTCTTCGAGTTTTGTTCAGCTGTTCTCATGAATGTGCATACTATGAACTGCAGCAGGTCTGTCTCCCTTTTAGAATTGCATAGAAGGGCAGATAGCAGTTATCAGTTTTCCTTTAAAAAGTGTAGACACTTCGTTGAACATTTTAATCGCACCATTCAGAACCACTGAGCTCCAGCTTGTAGATAGATTGTGTGAATACAAATAGAGTTGGGAAGAAGCTTTTCTTGGACAGTCTGGTGACTGTGCTCTGGAAAGCCTCTTTCCTTCAAGTGGCTTTAAGGCATATATAATCCCAAAATTGGATGAATCTTTCATAGCCCAAACTGCAGAAAAAATGCCCAAATATGGTGGGCTCACCATAAATGAAGAACTTACATAGACTTTGGTGTTGCAGTAAGATGTTGTCGAGTCTTCAGTCTTGGAGATATTCAAGGCCCATTTGGACCTTGTCCTGTGCAGCCTGCTCTAGCTGACCCTGCTTTGAGCAGTGGGTTGGACTAGATGGTCTCCAGAGGTCCCTTTTAACCTGAGCCATTCTGTGTTTCTAATGTCACAGCCATAAATGAAGAACTTACATAGACTTTGGTGTTGCAGTAAGATGTTGTCGAGTCTTCAGTCTTGGAGATATTCAAGGCCCATTTGGACCTTGTCCTGTGCAGCCTGCTCTAGCTGACCCTGCTTTGAGCAGTGGGTTGGACTAGATGGTCTCCAGAGGTCCCTTTTAACCTGAGCCATTCTGTGTTTCTAATGTCACAGTGATTCCAGAGTAAATTTCCCCAGTTTGGGCATAGGAGTGGGATGGCAAGGATAGCTCCATGCAAGTTGAAGCAACAAGAACAAAATTTCAGACAGTATTGGCCTCTCTTTGAGATTATCTCTCTGATTGTGTAACACCTGCAGCCTTAAGCCTTCCTGAGGTAGGATCAGTTGAAACCTGCAGCTGTGGACGAAGGCCATGGCTGATTCCCACAGTACACCCCTCTTACTTCACTTGGTGTCATCAGCTCTGCTTTTGGGTCTGAAGACTCTTCTGCCTGGAGAAGAAAAAGGCGTTTGTCCTGTGACCAGAAAGGATAGGATAAAGGTTGATAAGATATGGGGAGATTAAAAGCAGGTCAACTGTCAATTTTTTTAAATTTTTTAATCTCCCCAGCCCAAGATCTAGGGGCACTCAGTAAAATATTAGCAGCGGTTCTTAAAGTGTCATGAAGCTATGTATGTCCTTCCATTTGAGGCACAGGGAAGTAGTTTGCATCCTGCTCTGGTGGTACCATTGTTTGTGAGCTCTCTTGTAGCATATATCTTCGTCCCGTGCTTCTCTGTTCTGAAGCAGGAGGGCAGAGGGGGGGAAAAAAAGGGAATTCAGAGTCCAAGGTTCTCTAGACCAAAGTTGTAATACTGAGCAAAGTATTTGGCATCTTGAGGAAGAATAACATCTTGCCGGAAGAAATCGTCCTATGGCAGTGAATTCAGAGTATGTGAATAAGTTCTTCATCTGGAAGTTGCTACTGTGGGAGGGTCCTGCTCTGCTTGTATTTGGTTGCTGTGCTGATTTGCCTTTTTCAAACATTTGTATATTGTTTTTCTTTGCAGTAAAGAAGATAAAAGTTAATGAAGGAATGGTATTACATAAGTAAAAAACTCAATCATAAAGCATTTGCATGGTAGAATATCCAAAGCAGCACTGATGACTGTCAAGCTACCATTTCCCATGTTTCAAAGCCTTGAGTGTGTAACCGAATTTACATTCTCTGATAATTTGTGCAGGAACATTCCTGCGTTTGCTTAGTGTGAAACAACAAGGTTTTAATTTTGAATCATAGCACTGATGTCTTAGAGTATTCAACTGAACTGTAAAATTGCTTGGCATCAGTCTTGAATAGGTTGGGTAGTTTGATTAAGGTTTTAAGTTATTTGGATGGGCAAGAATAACCCTGGTCATGACTGATCATGCGGTCTTTTACCCTCATCCAGGACTTAAGAAAATGATTTTCTTTGTTACCACCTTGTGGAGTATTGGCTGCTATAACCAAGTGCTGGAACTGTTATTTTAGGATCACTGTGTCATGTTTGGAGGTAAAGGATCTTCTGACCTTAAAGGTGACTTCTGGAAGGTAAATTGAGAGGACACAGGAGGAAAGAGTTTTCTGCTGACCAGTTAAAATTGATTCTGGCATTTCCATTACTGCTTTGGTGGTGAAAGGAGCCCAGCTTTATAACTGCTGGTTATGACTATGGTATGCTGCCAAAAATTTTACAGGAATGCAGGAGAAAAATTTGGACTTTAACAGCTTATACATCATCCAAAAGTGAATGGAATTTCATGGGACAAAAATGAAAACACTTATATAGCCCATGGGGATTTCCTCTGCTGAATATCAAAGGTATACTGTAAACCACTGAGGTGTAGGCACTTCTGCTTGAAAAGCTTTCAAGATCCTTTATGATTGAAGGAGTTAGGCAGTTGAAGTATAAGGATTGACTTTAACAGCTTATACATCATCCAAAAGTGAATGGAATTTCATGGGACAAAAATGAAAACACTTATATAGCCCATGGGGATTTCCTCTGCTGAATATCAAAGGTATACTGTAAACCACTGAGGTGTAGGCACTTCTGCTTGAAAAGCTTTCAAGATCCTTTATGATTGAAGGAGTTAGGCAGTTGAAGTATAAGGATTGCTAACAAGTCTCATTAGAAAGTACATAGCAGTGTTATTTGAAATGTCCCATTGACCTCAATAGCTCTTTGTTTTATTTCTTTTTTTTTCATTGTTGCTATTTGACATTGAGACTGTGTTGAAAAGATACTGTGATTTGATGTTTTTGGGTATGCCTGGCATTTTCATTTCAGTGGCCTTGCTCATACAGGGCCAAATTCAGCTTTGACAAATGAATGTCCTAAAATTACTAGAAACTTCATTCTTTTAAAAGCAAACCATGAAATTACAGGATTTTGCATATCACAGTTTCTGAAGTTTTTAGGCATAATAAAGTTGTTGGATGTTTTTGCTTTACTGTGTATTACATACTTAACTGTTGGACAAAGAATTACTGTGTCATGTACTAGAAAATTATAGTGCTTTCCAAATCTACAGAAATCACTACCCTGCAAACAGCAGTCTTGAGAATAATATGAACCCCCTGCAGAGTGCCATTAACTTTCCTAGTAAACCTTGCAAGGCAGAGGCTTTAATTCTGAATAGGGTCTTTGAAAATGACCAAAATATTTGCTAAAAAAAAAAGAGGAGTTTGAGAATGTCTGAGTTACCCACTCCTGATTTTCATTAAACTTCTCAGGTATCTGGGATGTTATTATCTCTTTTTCAACCTGAATGGACACTGGCCAGTTAGTCCATTGTCTGCAACTGACAGGCATGTTGCATTGAGGGTGGGAAAGCTCTACAGATAGACCTCAACCAGCCTGATCAATAGACTGAGGACATCTGCATGAGGGTCAATAAGGTGAAGTGCTAGGTGCACTTGGGACACAACAACCCCATGCAGTGCTACGGGGCTGGGGAGGAGTGGCCTGAGAGCTCGTTGTCAGAAAGGGACTTGGGAGTGCTGATTGACAGCCAGCTCAGTATGAGCCAGCAGTGTGCACAGATGACCCAAGAAGGCCAATGGCATCTTGGCCTGTATCAAGAACAGTGTGGCCAGCATGACTTGGGAAGGGATCCTTCCCCTGTCCTTGCCATTGGTGATGCTACCCCTCGAGTGCTGTATTCAGTTTTGGGCCCCTCAATTGAAAAAGGACATTGAGGCACTGGAGTGACTCGACTCTTGAGGCTCATAAAAGGCCTAGAAAATATGTTGTGTGAGGAATGGCTGAGGGAATTGGGTTTGTTTAGGCTTGAGAAGAGGCAGCTCAGGGGTGACCTCATTGCTCTCTACAACTACCTGAAAAGAGGTTGTACAGAGGAGGGAGATGGTCTCTTCTGCCCTGCCTGAAATTGAGAGGACTAGAGAGAATGATGAGACAGGAGAGATTCAAGTTAGATGTTAGGAAAAATTTTTTCGCTGTTAGGGTGATCAGGCACTGGAATAGATTGCCCAGGGAGGTGGTGGAGTCACCATCCCCAGAAATGTTTGAGACATCTGGATCTGGCTTTGGAGGATATGGTCTAGGGTTTAGGGGTTACAACAGAGTGACAGGTTAATGGTTGGGCTTGATGATCTTAGAGGTCTCCTCCAACCCTCATGGTTCTATGAATTTTAAATGTGTTGCTTCCCTAGGTATCCAGGCTGAAAACAAAAAATTTTATTCAAATTGTAAAAGGCAAATATTTGTTAACTTTGTAGTGGAAGTTAATTTGTTGATATGTGTAGTTTTAACCAGGATACAAATGGAACTGTTGTAATCTCAGCAGTACCTTAAGTGACTAATTGTGGCTTGACTTCTGGAGTGGCTGTTTAGATATGTAAGAATCAAACAGTTAATGAAAGGCAAACTGATGAGAAGAAGCTGTCTGAGGAGTTTGACAGTATTTATTTTAAAATATATTAAAATTTTAACATTCATTAGGATTAAAAAAATTATACTTAAATTTTCCATCAGGTCATTTTTTCCCCTTTATATTTCTCTGAAGTTAAATAAGCAAATACATACATGTTTGTAATCAATCGTAACAACTTAAAAGAAAGCTTCAGAACATAGTATTGCTGAAGGTTGCAGACTTTACTGAAGCAGCCATTCATATCAACACCACTGGTAAACAAAATACAGAAGGAATTGCAGGTAAAGGAAAATTGACTTCTTTGCCAGGAGTGCCACCTTCCTTGTACTTTTTTAGCCGAACTGCACACAGGGCTCTGCAGTCACACAGTGGAACAGCAAGTAGTATTTTATTCCACCAGCCTGGCCAATATAATCAACATTTATGTGAACTAATTACAGATAACTGCAACAGGATTATTGCTGCTATTTAACCTGTGATCTCTAGAAGCTTAGTGTACGCATGTTGTTGAGAAATCAATGGCAGTACCGCAGCCAGCCTGGGTAGGTAACGAGAGGTGTTAGTTGTCTGAATGGAGTTGGAAGCAGAGATTTGTTCCAGGCAAGTTCACTGTGGGGTTGCTGGAAGACGTTTCCTGAATACCTCAGCTTACATTGCATCCAGTCAGGTGAAGCAGAAATTGTTTCTTCAGCAGCTGCATGTTGGTTTTTTCCCCCACCATGATTTTTTAAAAATACTGTACAGTTTTTCTGTGTTTCACATGAGACTCTTAGGGTACTACTTCTGTTTGTATTGATGTGTGCCTCATCTGTGCATATTGTTCTGGTTATGTACCTTATGAAAAGGCAATGTAAGGGTAAGCTTAAGTAAAAATACATGCACTAGTATTGTTTTAGTAGAACATATTAAGATGGCAAAGGATGTGACAATAAGAGGCATAGTCAGAGGGCCTGTATACAGAGGTCTTGACTCCTTTTGCAGCTACGCTGGCTGTGGCATAGCAAAATTACGTACAGGAATGTAAGGAATTAAAAGTCATAAGATTACCAGGAATTATAAGACTCAACTGTGTCTAAGCACAGAAGAACACTTTAAGGCATTATTAAAATCAACAGTTAAACACAACTTGCAGAAAAATGTAAGACCTAGAAAAGTCATAACTCCAACCTAATAGCACAAATTTTTTGAGCAGCAGCATATTAGTAAAATAGCTCTTCAATCTGTGCTCTTAATAAGAATCTGGTCATGGAGTTGTGTAGCAAAGAAAACCTCCTTTGAGACTTCTATTTAGCAGCTAAATCTTTTAAAATTACTTGATATAGGAATCAAATGAAAACAAAAGAAGTAGAGAATTAGAATAAGCAGACTAAACTGAAGTCATGAACTGGAATAAGCAGACTAAACTGAACATTTAATACTTGTATTAACTTGAGTTCAGCACAGGTCCTGTACGTGTAGGACTGTGTGCTTACTAGTTGAGCTGTCTTGTTTGAAGCTAATGGTTAATAGCTTAAAAGTTGATTAACTTGTCATACCAGTCTCACCAAACTTTTGTTTTTCTCAAACTAGATGAAAGGTTTCTTTAGGTATGGTTACTGTAGTACTGCATTCCTGATGATGCTGGTAGCTAATGACACTCTTTGTTGTAGAAATCAGGAAATGTGGGTTGAGTCTCTGGGATCTGTTTGACTGGAATATGAAAATATTCTGTTCTAAACAGCAAGGTCTTGCTGGCACTACTTGGTATGTATCATTGCTAATAAGGACTATGTCTGCAGTTTTTGCTTTTCAGATTAATTTGCTTGCTCGATAGAATGCTAATTCTCTTTCAGCCATGTCAAAATACTGCTTAAACTAAAACTGTCTTTTTGTAATAAGATTTCTCCATATTTCTTAGCATGCTTGGTATGGGCAACACCCTTCTGTCACCAGTACTGTCTTATGGCATTTTCCTTCTCAAAAACCAAACACAGGTTCTGATGGGCTGACATTTAACATGAATTAATTTCATTGCAGTAATTAAAACAACCCTTGTGGTGTGCAGTCTTGTATTTCCATTTGAATTTTTAATTTAAATACAAACAAATTATTCACAAATGTTTACATAATAGAATGTTTGCCATAAAGTGCGTTTAGTGTATACCAAGCTCAAATGTGTGAGACTTTCTTGCCTGTTTGGCTTGTTTATCTAAGTTTTCGGTGAAGTGTGGGTGAGGCAGAATTGGCATGGGAGACTAGAAAAGTACTTGTGAATTTGCAGTTAATTTCACTGAAATATTGAAGTACTTGTGTATGTTAGAAATGTAATTTTCATTGTATTTATTGAAAAGCAAGATAATTTTACTGAGGTGATGTTGACCCAACTCGCTAAAACAAATACCTGTATAGTGTCCTGGATGTTAATAAAAGGTCCTAAGGTTACTCATTCTGTGTCCAAAGAAAAGTTTTCTGTGGAAATACAACCCCTAGTATCTGTTGAAGCTGCTTCTTGGGTTGAGAGCATCACTTAGTCTCCTTCTTAACCTCTGATCTCTCTGCTAAGTATTGCAGCCTGTGAAAACTTTATTATGTACTGATGTGTTACAGCTAGCTGTGCTGAGGACCAGCTCCTCAACTGTGATCACAAGGATAATGTGGATAGTTCAGTTCTGTGGAAACAAGTTTAATCCAATCTAGAACTCGATAGTTGTTTGCATGAGAGTTGTTGGAGTTTAACCCCTGCCTCCCCATGTTAACTCTTAAGTAGTTGTTGTGCACTTCCATGTTCTAAGATGTGTCCTTTGGTGCAAAAATGTAAATAAAAAGATCAAAACCTATAGGTTTTCAAGCATGCCTCAACCATTGTTGTCGTTACAGTGTATACAGACAGTTCTGTGGGATGTCTCTTGTGTGTTCCTCATTTCTTCACAAGAAAAAGTCAGCTAATTTTAGCAGGATGAACTTACTGAGAAAGTCTGGTGATTTTAGTTTCCATGAAGGCTGAAATGTAAAGAAAATGTACTAAGGAGGTGAGCAATGGCATTCCTTTGTACTGTGCCTATCCTCTCTGGCCTTCCTGGATGGAGATAGGGAGTTGTCCTGCGAAGGTCTGAGAACAGACCAGAAATGATTATTTGTTGTCTGCTTTTGGGATAGATGGAGAAACTTTATTGTTTTCTGCAGGTTTATTAGACAGCAGTGAGGTTTGAGGAATTATACAGTAGTTCTAAAGTAACCTTTCAAATAAACTTTAAGTACAAAAAGAAGTATGGGATTTCTTTAGGCTCATACTGCTTCTCCTTGTCCTAGTGCCCTCCCCCCTGTCCTCCTGCCCCAGATCTGCAGAATGATGGAAAAATTCTGGCGTTTTTAGCTTTCCCAGTTACATTCTCCTGCTGAGGGAGTGAAGCCCCTATTATATATTCACTCAAATGTTTTCTTCTATAAAATATAGAACAATGTTTTGCACATAAAAGCAGTACATGAAATAGTTAAGTACAGTTATTATTTGGCAAGAAGGCTACAAGTGTTGAAAGAATTAATTCATCACAGATAAGAATTTAAAAAAGAGGGTGAGTTAGAATATGGCAGTTGGGTTTTTGGAAGTAATTGGAAAATTCATGCTCCTAATTATCCTACAAAAAGGCAAGATGCCTTGCCTTCTAGTCTGTATTTGTTTATTCAGGTTATAAGTCTTTTAGTTGTGTTCAATAGGATCTTTAAAAAGTGCTCTCTAACATAACTAAGATTCAGTAGAGTAATGCTTTCTTAATTTCACTGCCTTAAAAACAACTTTTTGCCTTTATTAAATACTTTGTTATTTCCCACCTGCTTGAAACAGTTGACTTGCAAAGGTTGCAAGCAAAGTTTGGCCATGAAGATAAAACCAGATTAAAAGGACAGCAGAATGCTTCTCATGTTTTTGGTTGACTTAAACAATTTTTTAGATACAACCACAGTTTCTGTATGTTAAAGACAAGGTGACTGTGAGGATGAGTTTTTTCAGATGTAGTCAGAGATTGAAAATGGTTACTGTTTTAGGATTTTGAGCTTCTTTTTAGGGGCTTGGAGGGAGCTATTTGGTCTACAGAGTAAAAAGCAATATATTAAAAACCAACCCAAAATACTAATGCCTCCTTGACCCAACCCCAAAACTCTACAAGGCTTCAGATTATACCTTAAAGTTAGAAATAGATGCTTCCTTCTAGTTGCATGAGATCTGCATATCTAGCATCTCTTAGATTTTCTAAAACAATATTAAATCTGTGGAGAAATAACAAGGGTGGTTATACAGTGTCTTTTCAAGGTTTTGTTTTCCACTTTTTTGCATTACTTTTTATCTTGTTTTATTTTTTTCTTCATGAATTAGAATCATGATTCTTATTCATCTTAGAAAATCTGGCTATTTTCAAATATTATCAAATCTGGGCATTCATGAGGTTGGAGCTGAAGTTTCATGACTTGCCAAGGCAAGAAAGTTGCAGTAGTAAGAAAAACTGAGTACATTGTCTTTGGGGAAAGCATTCGAGTCTCTGATAAGACTGGAATTCTGCTGTTGGTTGCATCATTCATGGGAAGCCACATGCATACAATTGGTATCTGGCTGTAACTCCTATAAGAGAAGGTTAGTCTGTAGAAATACTTTTTTTGGCTAATTGCTGCTGTCTCTTTTCTGTCTAATTTATGCAATGTGGAAGCAAATTTTCAGGGAAATTATTACATATATACTGATTTTTCTAAGATATAGTTTAGAATTATCAGGACATAATTTTACCGTAGTCCATAGAAAATTCTTCTAAAAATTCTATACTCTATTTGAACTACTTGTTGGATAAGGAAAAAAGTAGAAAACTATTAAAGTGTACATTCGTTAAACTTCATGTAGTGTTGTTGTTGCATTTAGTCCTGGCTTCAGACTCTGACAGGTGGTAGTGCTGGTTGAGAGAGACTGAAATCGACATTATTTTGCAAAGTTGAGAGGAAATAATTGAATAATTGTTCAATAATTTAGTTAGTATTTTAGCATGACATCATAAATATATAGTCAGTGTTTTGTATTAGTTCAAATTTGGAAAACTTTGCCCTTATAAGGGAGATGGATGGAAGGCGAGCCTAAAATAGGAGACTTGGCACATGCTTAACATCTTTAGAGGGGTTTGAATGTAAAGATTGTTTCCAGCAAGGTAGTTCTTGAAAAATTGCAACATTTTAATCTGTTTGGAGTTTTAGGCAGCAAGATTTTCTAGTTGTGTGATAACCTCAAATAAAACTTAAAAAACTGAAAAAACTGAAAAAATCCTGCACAACTTAAAAAAAGCAGGAAAACTCCTCATGCAGGAAGTAATCTGGAATTATTCTCTCTAGCTTTATTAAAAATAGAAGTACTGTATACCAGGACTGCATACATGCTGGCTACAGGGACCTTATGTCCACTGCAGAATGATCGTTGTGAGTTCAGCACCAAAGCAACTGCAGATAATAACTTGCTGAATATTTCATCTAGACATACTAGAGCTTGACCTTTATCATTTAAGTGATGCTGGATGATGGTAGCCTGTGTGAAATTAAAGGCATAGTGTATGTTGAATTTAGCTGGTGTGAATTCACTTGGCCCATGTCAGTGTCACCC
Organism: Acanthisitta chloris; assembly: GCF_000695815.1. Lineage (NCBI taxonomy): Eukaryota > Metazoa > Chordata > Aves > Passeriformes > Acanthisittidae > Acanthisitta > Acanthisitta chloris. The sequence continues at coordinate 45,061 of NW_008658997.1, forward strand.
CAATTTTTTTTGCTATAATAAGCCTTGAATCTGTTTATATTATTGCACCTTAAAAGCATTGATGCTTACAACCCTAGCGGGATATTTGCTAGGTGGTTATGCTAATAAACATATTTATCCACTCAATATATATTAGGGTTAGGTCTTGTCTAGTCCAGGCTTTAAAGGTGCGATCCTGATTGATTTACCAAGCTTGATCTAATTAACACTGCTGGTTAATGGAGTTAAAGCCTAGGGGGAAGTTTAGGTATTAACTTGTGAGGTTTAGCAGTTTTTGAAGAACAACTGCTTTGTTCTAAAGTTTTAGTAAGGAGTTAATTAGGTCAAAACAGGTTGCAGATCCAACATCACTCTTGGTTTCTAGGCAAAGTAGTGCCTTTGCTATGTAATTCCAGAATTTCAGGCTTTCTGTGATTCAGTTTCTGGGCAGTTTCTGTACTCATCAGCTTTTGAGGGTTGTGAGTAGTATAATACAAATGGGATAAAAGGTACTATGCTTTACCTATATATGACAGAATTGTTTAGATTGGAAAAGACCTCTGAGATCATCGAGTCCCAGCTCTGACTGATCACCAGATTGTCAACTAGATGTTAGCACTAAGTGCCGCATCCAGTCGTTTTCTGAGCAACTCCAGGGATGGTGACCCCACCACCTCCTTGGGTAGTCCCTTCAACCATTTCCATGAAGAAATTCCTCCTGATGTCCAACCTATCAAGATATCCTTTTCTTAGAAAGGATTTAGTGCCAATTGAAAACTCAGAAGTGCAATGTTTAACCTTGTTTTTGCATTATAAGCAATTATTATGATTAAGCTGTCTGCCTGTCCTAGGGTTTCATTGCTCGTTAGTTTTGAATTATTAGCCCTTTTCAATAAATATTGGCAAATAGCTCAAAGGGAGCAGGAATAAATATTTCAAAGACGTTTATAACAATAGAAAGTCAAGTATAGGAGAGAGACTTTATTAGTATCTGAACTGAGGAAGAAAAGCTGTTAGGCTCAAAGGACTTGGCATAGGTTAGGGTGATCTCATCAGTGTCTCAGGCATGGGAAGAGCTTTACAGGTCAACCAACCACATGGCACAAACCTGTAGGGGAAGCTAAGCTTTGTTAGTCATAGTGCTTGTTGAATTACTCTGTTTAGCAAGCATGTAGTATTTTACAAATAGCTTCAGTTTAAGCAATCTGTGTTAAACAAGGTGGCGATGGAAGTCAGCAATTCATTGTGTGCATGTTGAATTAACTGATAATTTTACTGTAGGATTCAAAGGTGCCTTCAAGATACGTAGTCATTAGTAAAGTCAAAGATTAGTCTGAGATGATGGACTGAAACTGATTAAGAACAAAAGTTAATTCAGAACAGGCTTGCAAATTTGTCTGTTTGTTAATGTTATTTTGTGGACTCCTTAAAAGCCAATTCTGTAGGATGATTAAAACATCTCTTATATGGGTGTAATCCTCTGTATAAATGGTGTAAAATTTTGCTAATAAGACTTTTCAAGTAACTTATCTCAAGGTGTCAGATCAGAGAAGCTTTATTTCTGCATAAAATAGTGGAAAAAAAGG
>NW_008658997.1:46641-47668 GCF_000695815.1 Acanthisitta chloris
CCAGCTTTCTGAATCAGTCTGGCATCACAGTTATAGATGGTATATGAAGCTAAATCTCTCATGTCCCTGTTTTGCAGTGATTTCATGTTTTTATTTTCTCTATTTGGGAATACATGGAAGACTTTTTGAGTCTTTATACCAGTTAGAAATTTGATTATATCTTATCACCCTTTGCTGTATATTAAAAACAACTTGTATATATGCATAAGGGTTGCATAATGGCATCAGCAGGCTTGTCACTTTTCTGATGTATGTAAAAGTGCTTAGCAAAGGGCATTTTTTAATGAGGAGATTGTTTGCTTTTTCCCATAAGACTACTGCTTCATATTTGTAACGTTATCTGTTTGTTTAGATAATTGGAAGAAGTGGAATTTTCTTTGCTGCAAATGTGTTTGTTTTCTTATTAAATCAGAAACTTATTTATTGTGTAATAGGATAAAGCCTTTTTGGAAAATCTCAGAACTGTCTGATATGTTTGTCTAACTACCTTAGAAAGGTTTTAATTTAAAGCATTTCTTATGTCAGTAAAAATGCAAAAGCAATAAACAGATGTGTTTTACTTTTAGTTACAATTTTTTATCACAACAACCCTATGCAATGCTACAAGCTTGGGGCAGAGTGGCTGGAAAGCTGCCTGGCAGAAAAGGACCTGAAAGTGCTGATTGGCATTCAGCTGAACATGACCCAGCAGTGTGCCCAGGTGGCCAAGAAGGCCAATGGCATCCTGGCCTGGATCAGAAATACAATGTGGCCAGCAGGGCCAGGGCAGTGATTGTTCCTCTGTAGTTGGCACTGGTGAGGCTGCACCTTGAATCCTGTGTCTGTTTCTGGGCCTCTCACGTGAAGAAATTGAGGTGCTGGAGTGTGACCAGGTAAGGGCAGTGAAGCCGGTGAAGGGTCTGAAGCACAAGTCTCATGAGGAGCAGCTTAAAGAGCTTGGGCTGTTTAGCCTGGAGAAAAAGAGGCTCAGGGGAGACCTTATCACCCTCTACAACTCCCTGACAGGAGGTTGGAGTCAGGTGGGGGT
>NW_008658997.1:47702-68652 GCF_000695815.1 Acanthisitta chloris
TTGTGAAAAATTTCTTCACTGTAAGGGTGGTCAGTCATTGGAATAGGCTGCCAAGGTACGTTGTGGAATCGCCATCCCTGCAACTGCTGCAAAAACATGTGGATATGGTGCTTGGGGATGTGGTTTAGTGGTGAACACGGGAAAAATTTCTTCACTGTAAGGGTGGTCAGTCATTGGAATAGGCTGCCAAGGTACGTTGTGGAATCGCCATCCCTGCAACTGCTGCAAAAACATGTGGATATGGTGCTTGGGGATGTGGTTTAGTGGTGAACACAGCAGAGTTAGGCTAACAGTTGGACTGGTTGATCTTCAAGATCTTTTCCAACCATAATGATTCTATAATTTTATGATTTTGTTAAAACCTTACTAGAATTAAAAATCTAGAAAATGTCTTAGAACTGCTATAATAAAATATATTTTTCAAACTGCTGCTTTTCTACTTAGAAATCATAGCTTCATTTTTCCTTGTTTCTCATCTCTGCTTGACTAATGAAAGGGATCAATACGGCTCCTGTTTATATCTCTGTGCACTGAGATTATTTCATTGTCCTGCTTTGCTGCTTTATTCACTTTATAAATAAGGAGAATAAAGTTGGTCGTTTGATTCTTTTTGTTTAGAGTTATGTGGGCCAGAGAGAGATTATGATCCTAATTTAGTAATGCTCTTTTACTGAATGGCAGATCTTTGTGCATATGAGAAGTAATGATGGAAAAGACTGGGGTGGGAAGATACACTGGAGTCGGTGAGCAGACATGCAAGGTGCCAGCCATTCTAGCATAAGGCACCTTCCTTCCTAACTGATGCCATCAGCAAGCCAAACCAACCACTTTTTAAATGGAATTGTGATCATGTTCCACAGTGAATGACATAATTCAGGGATTTAATGCATCTTTGAAAACAAAGTAAAATGATTTTGCAAGACTTCAGCAATGTTGGCCTTTAATTTGAGCAGAGCAGTGGAGTTCTCATGCCCTGTGTGCTGGTGTGCAGATGGTAGTTCTGTAGCTATGCTAATTTGAGTACAGCTGTGATTAACTTCTGCTGCAAAACACTAGTCCCCAGTTTTGCCACTTTCTACTTCTCCTTTGAAATTTAATTTTTTTCCCTTTGTGGTTGAAATCTTCCTGCTTCCATTCAGTTCACTTTTTCATTCCAGTGCAATGAAGATGGTGGTAAAGGAAGTTAACCTTCTTCTCTGAAAGGCTGCTCACTGAAAATGAGCCAAGGATCAAGTTATGGCATCTCTTGTGAAATCACTGTGGACTTTTTAGAGTGCTGTTTACAGTATATGGATATCTGATCCAGGTTATAAATATATAGCAAATTTTAAAAAAGTATGTATGTATACACTGATTTTCCCCATGTTAGAACAGTGAACAATAGGAAAAACCCACCTCACATGCAGATTTATGATTGGAAAACTGAAGCAGAGCTAAGTGTATTGAGGACATCTGACTTTGTTAGAAATGGTGTCATTAATTAGCTGTGATTTTTTGGACAACCCCATGGGAAATGATTTTAAATGTTTATGACAGAGTGTAAGATTAAGATCTGCTAAAGTCACACTGCAGATGAGAACAGTTGACCCTTTAAGAGATGAGGAAGAGAAGGAAAGAAGAGCATATCATGGGAGATTTCAAGCTGCGGAGTACAGACGGTCTCCCTCTAGCAGTACTATAACTGGGTATTCTGAATAAAGAAATAGCAACATCCTTAGGAAAGACATTTTGCGCCCTACTCTGAAAAAAACAAGGCATCCTGTTGTTTGAAATAAAGAAACAAAGATTGAACACACAGCCAAAAAAACCCAACTTTTTAAGTTTCAAGCATGATCAAGTCTGAACTAGCTGGAGAGGAAGGTACATATCTAAAGCTAAGTGCACATAAATTTGTGTATATTTGTGTATTTTACACTACAGAAACTGGAAAATGAACAAATGATAAGCCACATGATTTGAAAAAGAATTGCTTCAAAAAACCTCACAACAAGAAACCAACACTGCAAATTAAAAGTGATGATTTGAAAACCATGAATATTCTGAAGAGAATTAAGGGACTTTGGTAATGGTGTGAAACAAATCAAAGAACGGGACAGGTCAGGGAGGAGGGAAGATGATGAATCTAAATCAGAAGCTTGTGATTGTAGAAAGTAACAGAAGAAAAAGCAAAGCAACCCAAGGAGAAAACTGTAACTTTGCAATTAACAATACAGAAAATAAAATGTATTTGTCTTGTATTTTGGCTAAATAAATAAATATTATATTTTGAACTCATGAGCTGGTGTTGAAACACTTGTCTTTCCTGTACTGGCTCGGCAGGCTCTGAAATAGCAGAGTATTTGAGCATACAGGCTTAGTTTGTCGACTTCGGTCTCTAACTTTGTTGGATTATCTGCAGAATTATCTGTACTGATAATGTAGATTTTTATTGAACACCCCCACACTCACACCTCAACTTGCACGTACGGAAAATTTAGATATACTGAGAAGAAGATTAATATTGTCTTGGGCAGGATAAGTTGCTTATTCTAGTCTTAACAGACTGACTCTAACCTTTGAGAAAATCATTGAAAAGGCTGACCAAGGACTTGATTAACCAGGAATTAAAACACAGCAATATATAATTCATACTAGACAACATAGTTTATTTGAGAAGATCATATCTGATTTTTATCTGGAGGAACAATTAGTAGTTTTCATGTAATATGCTGAGATACAATATGTTCCACAAACAGAGCTCAGATAAACTTTAGGTGACTAAGTGCAGAGGTTGCTGTCCAGTTCCTCCTCCTCCCCAGCAGTAGCTGTGCAAGGACAGTGCAAGGTTCCCTTATGAATTTTTGAAAATATTTTTGTTTGTTCTTTTGATCCAGAGCCATTAAAAAAAAAGAGTAAAGCAAACAGGCCTGGGACAAAGGAGTAAGAATCAGGACTCTCTTCTCCTTAAAATTGCTCTGTAACTCTAGTCTAAAAAAAACCCAATTACATTTGCTATCACTGTTTGCCCATATTTCTTCCAGTCATTCTGCTAAGTGAAATGCATATCCAGAGAGAACAAATGATGAAAATTTGGATACTACAGGGAGTCTCAAGGAATAATTAGAATCATGACTGCCATTCATTATGGATAAATTTTTAGATGTCTCTGTGAACCATACAGTTGGAGTTGGTGTTGCACAGAATTTTAAGAAATTAGAACAAGGCAAACTCAAAGAGATACATTAACACTGACTAATTAACGTGCTGTAAATGGGAAATCATTGAGCAACTAGTTTAGCAGAAAGCAGTCATATGAAATAGAACTTTGTATATGAAAAAAGTTTAGAAAAGCTACCACAGTGTTTGAAATTGTGAACAGTGAAAAGTACAAACAACTCCTACAGTGTCATACAGATCACTTCACAAGTAGTAGCAAGCTAACAAAATGTGCATTTGAATACAGTTCAGTATAAGAGTCCTACCTCCAGAAACAAAATAACGAAGGTGGCTGGCAGAAGGGTCATAGTGAATAATCAGCTGAATCCATAAATTCCCAAAGAATCCTGATGAAAAGAACTAAAATGTGGCAGGGTAAATGGAAAGCCTAGAGCAGAAGAAAGATGTATGCATTAGCCAAGATGTTGTATAGTTTCTGTATTAAGCTGTAGTAGTTATTTAGGTTGCTCGCACCCACAAGTTGGGTTCATAAATTGGAACTTCTCCCAGTAGATATTTTGATTAAAGATTAAGAAAAGAGCTGACAAACTGGGTGTGTATCCCTTTGAAAAGGCAAGGTTAAAGTTGTAAGAGATGACCTTTACTGGCCTCTCTGTTCCTACACAATGAGCAGCTCTGGGGTAGTAGGCCCATAAGTTAGGGAAACAAATCTATAAGCAGATCCATAGCAGGAAGGCTCAATAAATTGAATTCAAAACTAAAGATGCAAGTTTTTACAGGCAGGGTTAACAACAACAGAACATTACTATATACAGGAGTGGATGTCAGTAGTTTTTAATCAACATCAGCTGTCTTTCTATGAAGAAAAGCATTACTTCAAAGATTAATTTAAAAGTTAATTTTATTGTCCGTAGTAAGATTGTTGGATTACAATAGATCTGGTTTGCTAATCTGCTCTGTAAGGGGATCAGGTGTTTGCTCTCTACACACATAAATAGAATGAGTCTCCTTCTAAGGGAATCCAAAAGAGAATGTGGAAAATGCCATCCTACGAAATCCTGAGTTCCCTAGCATGATAAACATCTGGCTTTTCATGTGAGACTTGGATTAGTTTATTATTTTCAGTTCACAGACATCTTGAATTGGGACTGTGTAATTTACGCATTACATTTGTATTCAAACTCATGCTAGTAGTTCGTGAATGAACAGTTCAGCTACAAATATGATGCCAAAAAAGCAGAGTTGCCTTAGCAGTGAATTTTTAATGTATTTCACATTTAGCTGAGAAATTTGTCTTCAAATGACCTTTTTTTTTCCAAAATGGATACTTCATTATTTCACACTTCATTGCTTAAATTATAAAACTGGCTCCCTATCCCAAAGTCTGATTGATTAATGTTTCAACAAAATTTTGGCTGTAGTCTTTTATAGGTATATAAACCATAGAAATCTATATGTATAAGATATTTATATATGTAGAAACCTATACATATATAAAAAACCTTACTGCATAAAAAATTGTGGCCTGTAAAGCTGACAACCCACATAAAAGGAGCAAAAAGTTGGAGAAGGTAATATTTGAAGCCAAACTATTAGTATAATATATGTTGAAAGATTTCAATATGAATATGAAACGTAATTTTTAGTTGCTTCCATCTTCACCAAGTTTTTGTGGTACATTTCTGCCTAAAGCTGAATTAGGCAAGGATTGCAGTAAGAAAATAGTGTCCTGACCAAGGCAGCTGTAAAGAACTGCATTCTGTTCTGAGCTCTGCCGCCAGCTTCCTTTGTGATGCTCACATGTAGTTCAGCTTTTTAGGAGGTTGACACTAAATACATGTCTTACTTGCATGTGCTCAGCTTTGGTCCAATTTGCAAAAATGCTGAGTGCTCAGTCTTCTCAAGGAGAAGCTGTACTTTGAGTCAGGAGATTACGTGCTTTGAATATTTAAATACATGTATTTCCTAAGTACTGTGGAAAATAAGTTTCCATAATAATCATCTATGTTTATATACTGCCTGTTGCTCATGTTGAAAGCATAGTGCATCATGCTGATCCCAGACTGTAAGTGAAGCAGGTCAATTTACTGTTGAACTTCATAGAAAGTTCTCTTATGAAAATAATACTTGACAGTGAACACTTTGGAATGCTGCACTAAATGGTGCGTGCAGTCATGCAATAGGCAATGGAAGTAAGACAAAACGTTGAATAGAGTGAATATTGTGGTGAAGTACAGAGGGCAGCACAGTTGGAATGTCTGTGGTTAGATGCATTATAATTCATCCATGTGAGAAGACCCATTTGCTCAAGCAAGCTCAGTGAGGTCCTAACTCAAGAGCTTTATTTTCTATTCCTGTGTTCTTGGGGTACACTGATTAAAGTGAGTGAAATCATATTCCTTGATTATCATGTGAAAGCTGATTTTTATGGTGGAAAGTGATTTTGAATGGGTTTTGTGCTTATTTCGCTTTTAGTTTTATAACTTAACTTTGTTGACCACTGAAAAGTTTTATATGGATGGAAATGCAGCAGTTCCTCTTCAAGATACAAAGGCAATTGCAGAAAGAAGTAGTCCTAGGATCACTTACTTCCACTTGCTGTCTGCAGATGGTTTTAATGGCTTTAGTGTCCTGCAGATACTCAGTTGCACTTGTGCCAAATTAACTATTATCTTGTAACTGGTTATAAATACCAAGGAATAAAACAACTCTGAAGAAAGCTAATTTATGGTTGGAACTCCAAATCTTCTTTCATAAATACTACATTTCGTTTCATTCCCCTGTCAGTCTCAGTTCACTGCCTTCAGCCTTTCATCAGCTCTTTGGGGTGGGGGAATCTCGAATGCATTGTCAGAGATCATAGAATCATTTAGGTTGGGAGCATTGAGTCCAACCATTAACCTAAATGCTGTTTAGGTTGAAGGGTTCTGGGATGTGATTAGGGCTATAAGGGTATTGCAAATACAAGTGCAGAACTCAATACTCAAAAGTGTACGGAATAGAGGGAGTTATTCTGTGTCTGTGGATGATTAGTGTACACATGGTGTGAGTGCTCATACTCTTTTTAGGGGGTTGTTTTTCCTTTGTTAATTTTTTTTACAAATACGTACTTTGAGAGAAATCTTATAAGCTTATTTAATTGCTGCTTTGGAACCGAAATGCATATTTAAAAATGGCCACTGCAGGGAAGATTCATACAGCGTCACCGAGTTTGGTTAAAAGTCGATGTACCTCTTCCTTCCCCCTCTAGTAAACAATCAGGAACTTCATTAGCTGCAGTAATTGTGCAAAACCAGAAGTGAGTTATCAGATCATCTCAAATATATGGTGTGTATGTAGCAGAAAGGAAACCAGTTTGGAACAGATAGCGCAGAATGTTTTGAGTGCTCTGCTGTGTGAAGAGAAGCTTTGTCATTCCAGAAATCCAGACGTACGCGTAGTAAATTAGAATGTACTGAATATCCAAATATCAAAGTGAGTCAATCTGTAAGTATTAAGCAGTATCGCTTGGTGGTCTTTCTGGTGTTTTGCGTCTGTTGGTGAGTTTTGGGGAAGAGGGAGTTGGTTTGAGGGTTTTTTTAGGGGTTTATTACTTGAAAAAAGGCTTAGCATCACTGTGTTTTCCACTCTGAGATGTGGGGTGAGTGGACTTTTCTTGAAACAAAAAAATCAGTTTGTTCTAATGTTATAAAAGTCCAAAGTTAGAAAACTAAGAGAAAAATAGGGAATAAGCAGTTAAAGTAACTATGAAAGGTATTGTGCACACTGGAAAAAGTACTGTTCTTTCAATGGCTATTTAATAATGTATATTGAGATAATGTAATTGTAATATTTAAATTTTGCTGCTCCACTGTCAAATTTTACAGTTTCATTGTCAAAACACTCTATTGAAAAGGCAATTTTGTTTGACAAATAATTTTGCTCAGAAGAACTTCAGCAAATGGATAATTAACCAGTGCTATGGTAGAGCTATGCAAATTTTTGCATGCATTATTGATAGTGACGGCCAAAAGAATCCCAAGTAAACAGAAAGGGACAGTTGATTTGAGATTAATTGTTATACAGATGCTTCCCTCTATGTACTGAAAACGTGTTGAAGCAGTTGCTTGCTGTGTAATTTTAGGTAGTGTTAACGGAATTTTATTCGAAACGTATTAACAGGTACTGCTAGAAAAATACAGTTGTTAGATTTCCAGCAGTCAAACAGTACCAGTATTCCCAAAACGTGCCATTGGATGTAATTGTTTTCTTTCTGGGTTTCAGCCTTTTCTCTTGATAATGCTTGGTGCTTGTGGCCATGTGCTCTCAGCATCCCACGACATCTTTTGAGATGATTTACGTAGACCTAGATGTGTTTATGTCTTTATTTTAAAACAGAAGTAGATAAAGACTTCTAAGTGCCTTTTTGGCATTAGTGCAAATGCTTCTTGCAGGGAAAATAATTTTGAGAAAATTCTGGGTCAAACCTCCTGACCTTATTTGTTGATGTTGCTGCTGTTAACTGAACTCTGTACAGCCATATGCTCGTGTTGTGCACTTACTACTATTGCCTTTCCTACTTGAGCTCTTCTGGCTCTGAGTGACTAGCACATCTCTGAGTAAGGACTCAAACCCAAATTGCTGCTTTTCTAAGTGAGAGATTCTGAGCAAGGTGGGGTTTTTTTCCCCTCTTATGATATGTTTTAAAGACTGGTTTTAGAAATTCCCCGCTGCTGCATCTCAGTCAGAATATAACCTTTTTATGGTCCAGGTCCATTGCCAACTTTAAAATTAAAATGAAAGCGAACATTTCTAGTAAGTTTGAATATTTTGTGGGGTTTTTTAATGTTATATTTAAACATATATATAGTGACTGTTTAGTTTTGCCTTCTCTTTTTTCCTATTCCAAGGAAGCTCATATGGTCAGGTATTTAAAAATAACCCTCTGAGAAAAACTCCCAGAGTCATATTTATTCACACAAAGCCCTAGCTGAGATTGGCCTAATGTTAGGGCATGGAAAGTGTTAGGTTGCTGCTTCTGCCTCTCCAGGGCCAGGCCTGAAGTGCTGTGTTGGTGATGCTCCATGCTCATGTGCACCAGTCAGCTAGCCCCTGGCTCATCACAGCAGCTGAGTTTTCCTGTGACAGGCACGATGAGTTGACTTTCTTTGCTTGTTTGGAACCCCATAGTTTTCAATTAACTTTTCTTTCTCGCTGGTCAATAGCTCTGCCGCAGCCTTCCCTATAGCACAATAGCCCCCTCTGTAGAATCTACCATAGCCTTCCCTGCCAGGTCCCTGTCTGGTCCTTCCCTGAGAAAAAGGAATCTTAAACCTTTTAATGTACATGGACAATATTGCTGACACATTTGATACTTAGAGTACTTAATTCAGTGCTTTAATGATGCTATTAGTATCATTTCTCATCTTCAGGGCAGTGGCTATTACAGTTGCTGCCAGTTGCTGTGAAGCTGGAGTGAGTGGAAGCCATTGTAGGGGGCCTTGTAGGACAGTATTTGGAGGAACTTGAGCAGGATTCAGCTTGGGTTTGGTTACGTGGTAGGTTTGTATTTGCATACAGATTTCCTTTGTTTTTCCATGAATCTGTTCTGACTAATACTTTGGCCTGTATTTCATTAAAAGTGTTGACTGCAGAATGATGGTTTTGGTAACAGATGAAACAAAACTTTTCCTTTTTTTCCTTTGCATGTGCATGTACAAAATAAAAAGTACAGGATGACCTTTTTTATTTGATAATTGAGAATATGCATGACTTTGTTAGGAAAGCCATAGACTTAAAATACCAGTCACTGGTCTTTTTAGAAATTAATGCCAGTATGATGTATCAGTTCTCACTCCCACTTATCCTCTTATTCTCTCCCCTTCCCATCCCCCACTACTCCCTCCCTATTTTTAGAGACAACACAAAGCTGTTTTGCTTCAAGTCAGGGACAAAGATTAGGATAGAGTTCTAATGTTTTGCAGCAGATTTCTAAAATGTTAAATGAGCCATATTTGTGTTGTACTCCTAAAACAGCACTGAATTGTCTCTATGTGGTATTCATGAATGCTGGGTTTGTTTACTTCTAAGAATTTTAATCCTTACTCTCAAACTATCAGCAAATTATGGCTAGAGTTTGAATTGTGGCGAATCTGTGTGCTAGGAGCAGAGATTCCCTTTTTCTCTATATGAGAAATTGTGCTGTAAAGCGTTCCTTGTGTTCTTGTGCAAATAAAACTAAGTTCTGAGTGTCTGTGCTCCTGTGATCTGCAGACTGCATAGTGAAGAGAGAAGTATTAAAGAGGGCTGTTTATGTGGTGGTGATAAAAATCACACGTACTTTCCGGAGACCTAAAGACCCTGCAGATTTTATTAAACTTTGAAGAAAATCACGTGCATGTGTGCATGTTTATCTGTATTGATGATTACATGCAACTGGCATGGGAAGGTGGTGTTAAGACTACTAATGTTTACATATGTGTCAGATGCAAGTTTGCAAACAGAGCACGAAATGAGGATGCTAGGCATTTAGCATATGTGAAGCTTATGGAATGTTTCACAAGAATTCCTTGGTTTAATGGCAGAATGGTTGCTTACAGTATTTAATAATGTGGGAAACATTTGTGTGTTAGTTTGCAGTTCTTTTTGCCTTAAAGGATGCAGTAGAATCCAATGCTAAAAAAAAGGGACACTTCGAGCAAATGCTGACAGTATAGAGAGATTCACAGGAATCTTAGCATAGCCAAGAATATTTCAGCTGAATAAAGTGATTAACTACTTATTTCAGTTTCAGAGTCTGAGATTCAAACATGTTGCGAGTGCTGTTATTCATAAAGTTCTGTTATAGAAAAGGTAAGAATGTGATGGGCGTGTTTACTGAAAATTGAAGTTTGATATTTTTGTCTGAATATAAGATAGCATGCACCTGACTCAGTGTAGAGATGTAGCTTTTTAACAGGGCTGCACACTGTATCCAGTTCATCAAAGCCATCTAGGAATCTATCGTTGTTGTTAAAAGCAAGTCAATCACTCCATATTGCTAGTTTTGTTCTGTCTTGGAAGCCTTCTAAAGCAGAGTTTGTTTTTCAGTCTCAGGTTGCCATCAGCATCCTTTCAGCTTAAGGCCTTGCCCTGTCTGTCCCCATGACAAGTTCTGTCTACTCTGCAATCATGAGTGACGTGATGAAACTGGCACTTTAGGCATAGGTGCACATAGTGGGGCATGGAGCAATAATAGTTCTTAAAATTTGCATAGTTACACAGCTTGCTTATCCACGATTGTAAGAGGCCTCATTTTATGTCTTTATGCAAAGCTCATCTAGCAGAAAAAAAAAAAAAAAAAAAAGAAAAAGAAAAGAACATGTACTAAGAAATCTAATTTGGTACTGCCATTAGAGTTTTTTTCCTTTTTGTGTTGGCCTGTCACTTCAGGTTTTTTCTCCCTTTTATAAAGGGTTGCAGTAACACTCATTGGAAGACACCAAAGTTTCATCTTTTGTGGAGCTGATACTGATAACAGGTCATAAAGAATTATGGAATCTACACATGGCTGAATGGATCTGGGCTTTTACAAAGCAGGTTTGACACCCAGCCAGTTCTGGTCTCTGCAGACCTAATAAATGAAAGAGATTTTTCCACTGCCCTGTCACAGAAAACAAAAACGCAGCTTGCTGAATTGGCTGTTCGCTGCCAGTTTAGGAAAAAAATTGTCATTTTCTTGCCCTGTATAATAAAAGCAGTACTAATTAGTAGAAAGCACTAAACCAATCTCATATGGTTTTCATCTAGTATTTGAAGCTTTTAAAAATTCTCTTTCTTTATATATGGTTGTGATAAGAACTTCTGAGAACTTCAAGTGTTGTTAAATTTTAGCAATCAAATTGCATATTTTCAGGCAGCTCTTAAGCAGACGGGAGTTGTTACAAGAGCCTCTTTCAGAGTTGCACTTTTGGTTTGCAAACTCCTTTTGACATCTCCTATGAAAGCAAAATAGTCCTTTTCTTCTTTTTAAATTCAAAATAAACCTATAATTGGTTTATAGGGCCTTGCATTCAAGTTGATGGCATTTCTGTCCGTCTGGGATGCAGAAGGAAGAAATGGGGGAAGGAGGGAGCCCCTTGCATCTGGTTAGCAGGCCCAGCTCTGTAATTGCCTGGAGATCAAAGAACCATTTGATGGTGGCCGTTAACACCTTCCAGGGTAATATCCCCAACTCCCTCTCTGCCCATCCTCCTAGTGCAGCTCAGAAGGGTGGCACTCTGAAAGACCTACCTCATGAACAGAAGGACGATAGATGGGAATGATGGTTTGGGCTGTATGGGAAGTGGGGTGAAAAGCCAAAGGACAATTTACAAAACCTTTTGCAGACTGTTGCTAGCATGGGAGGCTGACTGTCCTGTTGACGTGCAAGAGTAGGAATAGACTTAGGTGTGCCAGCCGACCACTTTTTTTCAGAGAAAAGTTAAATTGCATCTAAAGATGATTGTTTTGCATGCTCAAATGCCGTGGGCATGTGCAGTGGTACCAGCCACGCCAAGGGTATGGCAGCAATGTGGTGCAAGAGCTGGGAGTCTGCAGGGCCACGGCCAGGCGTGTGCACCAGTGTTTCCACGCATTCCCTGCTGGAGTGGCTACTCAGAAAACTGGAAAATTCAGTTGTCTCATTTGCAGTCATTAAGACAGCAGTAAAACTGGCCTGCCTGGCTAGAAACCAGTCAGGTAGCAATCATATAAAAGGCCCTTAGGTTCCCAGAAAGGGGCTGAAGGGAGGAGTAGCACTCATGTGACTCAGGGATCAGATGAGATGGGTCAGCAGGGTCCTCCTCTGAAACCAAGGAGGACAGAAATGTAGCATGGTGGTATTCAGGGTGCTCCAAATAGGTGCAATGAGCGTGACTGATGGTCGTAGCAAAGCGTGAGGCTCTCTTTACCTCCTTTAATTTATCTGTAGTCAGAATTTCTTTGCACCTTACCTTCCATGAGAGCATTACTTTAACTTGGTGAAATCTGCAGATTGCAGTTGCACTGTAGACATGGCAGCTCTTCCATTTGATTTTACTTGCACTTCAGGAACACTTGAAACAATTAAAATATTTTATCTCTTTTAAGAGATGCAACTTACTCCATTTGTGTTCAAGAGGAACAAAAGCAGTTTCCTCATTTCTGGGGGTGTCTACAGAAAGATCCTGGAACCAAAGAAGAAAAATGAGTCATCAAATTTAGTCATAAAATTGGTGCTGTTTTGATTTGTAGACGATCTGAGTAACATTTTGGGGCAGTTTTTTAAAGTCACCATATATATATATTTTTTTTTTTATAGTTTTATGTGTATGTATGTATAGCTATGTGAATGCATATGCATAGTATTATGCTTAGTAAATTGAGTAGAATCATCTTATTTTAAAACTGCATTTAAATACTGTACATTCTTTTTTGACTGAAATTCATGGGATTAATATATAATAATTCTTTGTTTCTGTGTGGCAACTGTCACTGGAAGTAAATATTGAAACCATTTCACATTTGGGGAGATTATGTGGTAGAGAAGCTGTTCCTTCATATGGGTTCCATAGTGAGTTGGCTTAAAGAGAAAAAAAAAATGCTTGGCAAGAAATCCTAAAATAATACAAACCAGGCTGCTCAATTTGAACCAAAATACTGAAGTTACTGTTGTTTTTTCTTCTTTGCTGAAAGACTTAAGAAAAGCTTCCATAATTGCTGCACTGTGCCGTTTGAAGTGTGTTAAGTGTGTGGTGTCCATAGTAGTCAGTCACACTGGCTTGAAAGTGAGAGAAGCACCACTGAGAGCATAGGTTAAGACTGGGGCATGCTCTGGTCACCAGCTGTACTGGAGACTTTCTGCAGTTCTTGCACAAGGACCCAGGAGAGGCAGGCTTTATTACTAGGTGCTTCCCTAAATTTTTAGGGTGTTCCCCCGCTACTAAATTTTCTCACTGGGTACTGCTATAACTGTGAAATTTAGGCATTTAGAATTATGGTGTACGATATGGCTTTGTTGGATTAGCTATAGAGCACTTACCATGGCTATCAACCATGAATTGCAGTTTGGAAACTGCTGTTTGGGGGATTCAGAGATTCTTCACCCTCAGTAGGAAAGAGACAGAAGATGGCAATAGTCATCAGGCTGCAGAGGGAGAGCTACGTGGTTTAGAGGGCTTGTCTGGCTTAAACAAACGTACTCACCCACTTGAAAGCAAATGTGACTGATTCCTAGTCTTTGGGCTAGCAGGTGTTAATACCTGTGCAGAGGGGAGAAGCAGCAACAGGTGAGTGAGAAGGTTTGGTAGGGCAGGATAAACTGAGCAGGATAGGATGAATGCAAGGAAAGGGACAGGAGCACAGTAACTTTTTAATCGTCGTTAGCTGTTAGGTTGGCTCAGTACTCTAGGGTAACAGCACCCTTTCTGTCCAGAACAACACTGTGGTGTTTGGGGTATTTATATGAGGGGAAAGATTTGTGGGTTCAAGTAGGAGATCTCAGAAAGGAGATGAATAAGTTTTACAGATGTAGCCCAGGGAGTAGAGAAGAAATAAGCATATTAAATCAGAGCTGTCAAGCATTCAGGCACCAAAGTGACATTTTCTCAGGCAGTATCTGTTAGAAAATATTCTCTGCTCCTCATCATGAATTTCAGACCCAAAACCTACTGTTTCTGGAGCTAAACACACTATTGGAATAGCAAGGTGGTATAAAAAAGAACATTTTATTAAAAAAAAATCTCACAAATTGAGCACAAACAGTATAATAGATTTTAATTATAACTATTTTGTCAAGGAGCCTGTGCATGAAATGCATTTCTGTATGTTTAGGAGCAATAATATTTCTCAGGGTTTTTTTGTTTGGTTTGGTTTGGTTTTGTCTTTGAACTCTGAATGAATTTTATAATTTAGTTTTGAATTTCTGAAAATTGGCTCAGTGAAAACTAAAACATCGTTTTAAAATAGTCATAAAGCAAAAAGGGGGTTTTGCTCACAAGAATAAATGGCCACAGTGTATTCCTGTTCCGAGCCACAGTAATAAGTGGATAACTTTAAATGGTTTACTTTGCTACAGTACCAAAGCCAAATGTGTGCCAGGAGTCATCTTCAGTCTGAGATATGTCCAAATAGCCAGTTCAGTGGCCATAGAATGCTACAGGTGTATTTGCATTTGTTCTAGGGACTTTTTGTTAGCTTTCTATGCAAGATAACCTTGTGTCTGTGCTGTTACTCAGTTTTGCTTTTATAACTCTCTGATTTAATTTTTTTAGAAAGTTGAATCACATGTAAGTGTATGACTTCCAATTTTCACACATCTGAGACTCAAGTGTATTGTTTTGAAAACATAACAAACTGTAAGTAGATTTATTCTAGTAGATAGCATATGGATGGCATACTACTATATACCCCTTACTATTTGCTCTGTCGCTATTTTTGGCACTCGCATTCCTAGGCATAAGAAAAACAAATTTTCTTGTAGAGTACATGAAGTGAGGTGAACTTAAATATTGGTCTAAAGAAGTGCTTATGAAATGACCAACCTTTAGTCAGTCAGAACAGTGCTTGAGGTCCTGGAAATTGCTGTCAGTCCGGTGAAAGTCAGAGGGGGACATGACTTGATGTCCACAAAGCTATGACCCTTTGCCTCACTTTGGACCTGGTGTTACCCTCAATACTTGGTAAAGAATGGGAAAGGCATTTGCCCTTGAAAATATTGAACTGAAGCAGTAATATCTTGAACTTGCAATGATACTAGATGGGTTTAGCAGCAGAGGTTTGGTGGTGTGGGTGTTTATTGTGTCAGACTTGGCTTCCAAGACAAGGGCTTCTTTTCATATAACAATGAGACACAAAATTAAGGCTTCAGTGCCACAGCTGTTGGAAGTTGTAGGTGGTGATGTCAGTATTGGTAACTCACATTTATTTTATGTGTTGTTTTGGGTTTTATTTTTATAATACGCCCTAAGTCAATAAAATCAGTGGAGAACAGGTATAAGTTTGCTATTCCATTTTAATCTACTTTTCAGTGTGAGGGCAAGCTGTGAGCAGCTGGATGCAATGTATTGTGGAGCAGTAACCTTAATGTGGGAGTCTGTTCTTTTGCATAAGAACCATAATGTTTTATACTGAACTCATTGTGTCATGTTATTTGAACAGACTGAAATAAAAGAGTAAACTACACTATACATGTTGATCAATGCATGAAGTAGTTTTTATGTTGATGCTAGTCTGTAAGATTTTGTAGTTGTGTAGGATTATAGAATTCTTTGATATACTTCTTGAAATTAAAAAGGAAACCATGATTAGGGGATTTTTGACATTTGAAAGTTCTAGTATTGTAGGAAATTTTGCTCCTTATTATGATGTAAAGAACATCTTCCCTAAACAAGTTTAATAACAGAATTAGTTTTACCATGTAGAGAAGAATCCCTCACCAAATGATACGTTATTTGCGTTGTAGTATGGCTTTTGTGATAGTTGTATCAGTAATGAAATGCTGTTGAAGGTTTTCAGAGAGTAATTTGTATTTCAGAAATGCTGGAAACTACTTTAAAAATAAAATAAAGAAAAAGGGAATCTTACCTGACAATGAACTAATGGTCTTGGATAAGTAGTAAAGCTTGCCTCTGTTGGATAAGATGTTCAATACACTTCAGCCAGCTGTCTTAAGTCCTTGTAGGAATACACTTGTCCTAAGGAAGATTAGTCTTTTTGATGATTAGTTCACTGAACTGAGCCTCACCTTTTTCTTGACATATATAACCAAGTGTTTATATATTCACAAATCTTACGTAAATACATGCAATCCTAGAGCCTTTTCAAGCATTTCCATTATCAGTGTTTTATGATTTGTTTTACATTAGAGCTTTCCTATTTGGTACAGTGTTTTAGCCCATAAATATTGATTTTGATGACAAAATAATTAGGTTATATTATGTTAAGCAAACAGATAGCTTTTTTGGAGGTCTGCTGGACTTCGGGTGAGTTTTTAGGACCACAATGTAGTGGCCTGTAGGAATGAAATGTATTACACTTGCTTACAGCTGAGAGACAACTACCAGTGCCTGATACTTCTAATCATTTGGGCATTGCTGTATGAATGGAAATGCATTTTTTTCCTTTTTCTTCACTGAAACAAGTCCTTTGCTGACAGCAAATGTGTTATACTCTGCCAAATGAAATAGTGCATGAAATTCTGCTCTCTTTTTTTAAGCAAGAAGTTCTGTGTAGTTTCCATGATTGTAGATTGAATTTTCATTCAGCCTGATTATATTTTTCATCTTAACTGTAACTAGTGACCGGATAATTATTTTGGCCTTAAAAATACATAAAGCTATTATAGGTGCTTGATAGGCTGTTTCATGACTTAAATTTAATTCAAGATATAATAAAATTATTTATTAGAAATCTTTGAAAACAAAAGTGAACTTTTAATGCTCATTATGTTTTACACAGTGATGTTGAAGCTTCTCAGTTTATTTTCATAAGAATTAACATGAATGTTCTAGGAATGTGCATGTGGGTTCTGTACATTTTTTTGCCGTAGTTACTAAGTGTTTTTTGAAAATTAGGTGCATCAGATGTCTCTAGATGAAACATGATTTCACAGAAATAGTTAGTCATTCCTTAGAAATAATTATTTCTTCTTGAAAAATAAATGTCATAGTGAATTTAATCCATTTGCATCCATCTGTGAGCATGTGAGAATGTTTTTGTCTTTTCCTGGTCTGGTTTTCTGGACCATGTTAGTGCAAAGTATTTACAAGAGCCATCAAGAAATTGTTACCCTGTTTGTTCAGTATAAAAATACATAAATTGGACTTTGCTCTAAAATAATGTGTTGTCTTTTTTGAGAGGTTTTCCTTTCTGTATATTAGTTTGACAGTGTGCTGCATTTGTTTTTCATGCTGAGGTAAATAAGAGATAAGTAAGTACTAAATAGAGAAAGGGAAAGAAAAAGTTTCCCAGGGTTTCATACAAGAAGGCTGCTTCAGCTCCAGGCAGGCACAGGTGATCACAAGCAACATTATTGTGTGAAGTTACCCTTCCTCTTTGTGACTGATACAGTGCTGCTCCTAATTTAGTGCAAATGCAAAGTGAAATGGATTTGCTTAAATTATCTCTATTAGCTGTGTGTGACCTTCATCAGAAATGAAGCTAACCCATTTTCCTTCAGGTTTTCATGGCCTAGAAGCATGTTATGAGCAGCTATAACTTTTCAGGCAGGCATTGGTACGTCTAGTATGAGAACGGTGACATCCAAAGAAATGCTGGCTGGACTGAATGCCGCTGTTCAGTGGTGCTGTTTGAACACTGGTTGTAGGCATGTGGCTTGGTGTTCTCCTTTGCACTGTGCACCTGCAGCTGCTTCTCCTCAGTTTGACCACTGGTCTCAGGTTGTTAAGATTTGCAATTCTTGATTCAGCCAGCTGAATGACTTCAGCTATTAAGGGATGAAAGGGGAGTGCCAGGACTTGCAGTAAGAAAGGCTGCCTGGCACTTCCCAGTATAGGGTGCTCCTAAGAGTTCTTTATAACTTTGCAGAATGCTAGCCTTTATGGCTAGGCTGTTGCCTCTAGCTTAAAGGCTCTTTTGCTGCTAAAATATTCATTGTCTGTAAGAATGTGTGGAAAAAAAAGTTGTTTCCCATTGTAAATGTGTTTGATTTTTTATATAGAAACTTTTTGGGTTGTTTGTTTTGGTTTGGTTTAGTTTTTTTGGAAATGCTCCCCGTCCCTCCCTTTGGAGCAGAGACTAGGAGTTAGATGGCAATGTGGGAAGTGCTGGTGATAGGCACTGGAAAGAACAGCTTATGAATCATGGCTTTGCCTTTGTCAGTACTGCAAAATTCTCAGATCTAACCAAAATGGCACTTTTCACATGTAGTCTTGAGCATGTGACAGCTGTGTGGCCTGGAAGGGGAGGAGAAGGCTGAGCTGGTGGACAAAACCGATGCCTTGTACTGCAGTGCTGGAGAACCGAAATTGGACCTGTGAGACACTGACATGCATGGGGTCCTAGTGTGGTCCTGCTGCTAAAATGTCATGACTGTTAACAGGAGAGTCAGACCCAGAGAGTGAGAGTTAATATTGGGGAATGAAGGAGGGAGGAAGAAGGGGGGGTCAAGGGGAGTGTGGCACTGCTAGCCAAGCTTGGAAGTGACTGAGCCGGAAGAGATGAAAAACCTCTGGGACTTGGGCGTAAGGTGAGGCTTGGCAAGGGCAACGAAGATAGGAATGAAAAAGGACCAATGCTTGAATCAACATGGGCCAGAGGATATGGCTTGAGAAAAATAGGCAGAGGAGTTTGTTCTGGAAGGTCCAGAGATCTTTGAATATTAAGTAAACACTCTTTGATTTCAGTAGAAGCTCCTTGAGAATCTTTTTAACCATCGCCTATGGCTAGTTTCCATGCAGAGAATTGATTCACATTTGCAACCTGTTTACTACTTTGCCACAAGAGCTGCACAGTATATCTGAAGATATCAACCTAACTGCTGGTTTTTGTGTGATGACATCATATAAGGTCTGATGTTTCAATTTCTTATTTCCAGAAGTGGTGAGTGCAGACATTTTTTGTGTGGCAGTGTCCAAGTCAAGGAACATCAAAACTGAGCTTGTCTTTGCAAATCTTTCGTTTTGCCCCTTGCGAGGAAGCTCCTCAATTTAATGATATTAAATCATGTGCTGACATGCTGGTTTTTTCCCACAGGACCCCTGCTTCGTGCCCTGCACAGGATGGACATGCTCTGGGAATGAATCTGGTTGATGTGTTGGAGAAGACTGTTCTTTGTAGTACCCCTGCCTCACTTCCAGCAGAAGTCGGGACGTGCGTGGTGGACGAGGCAGGGGATTGCAGGAGGCAGGAGCTGTTCTGGTGCTCTGCGCAGCTGCATGCTGCCCTGGCGAGTGGGACTCTCTTCCTGGCTGTGCTGCAGACTTCCTAGGTGATGCTAGGTGAGTTGCTCAATCCCAGCTTTTCTCATGTCTTTGCCAAATGCATGTGTCTTGCTTTCTTGTGGGTGACTTGAGATCTTTGGATCTTGTTTGGAAAAGTGCTGAGCACTGATAACTGTGAGTGAGGCAGTGGGGGCTGAGGTTTGAAAGTGCTATATAAAGCATAACGTAATACTACGTGTTGTGAAAAGATTAGGTCTGAGTTATGCCAAACTGGAGGCAAAGTTGTCTTCAGAACTGGAGAATGATTTTAATCTTAAAGCTGTCACTGCTTTAGTTAGGAAGCTAGGAATAGCACAGTTATTCTAAGTTAGGAGTAACAGAGTAATGGTAGGACTAACCATTATGTTGATGAAGCACTCAGCTGCACCATTGAATTCACAAAGAAATCACTTGTTCCATCTTCCAAAAAAGATGTGAGTAGCATGCAGTAAATAAGGTATAGGACCATATGCCAACTGCCAAGAGTTAAGCAGATTTCTGTTTTGATTAGTGGTAGTTCTGTACACTGCATGATGCAGAGGTGCTGTGGAAATGGTGTGATGTAACTGTGATGCATACCATGCCACAAAAGCAAACAAAGGCAAAGTTTAGGTTTTCTGAAACTTCTTGTATTTCTTCCTGTGAGTGGTTGCCTTGGCAGATTAGTTTTAGTGTAGACGTTTCTATCGTGTAAGATGATTTGGAGTGCAAGAAGCACAGCATTTTTGGATGCTCTCAACTCAGATATAGCATATGTACATAAAACCAACATGCCGTGTAAATTCATCATTCATTGCAGGCACATGCTTCTTGTGCCTGGTTATTGTATCAGATAGTAAGTAGAGAGTATTTGTAATGCCTGCTATCATAATGTCTTGGGGTCACAATTTCATCTGCATTTCCTCTGACTCAGGATTTGTATTTTCCCAGTGTGATATCCATAGCTAGCTACAATGCTGTTGTAATCAGGAAATAATAGAGATTTTTTTTTTTGGCCAAGGCATGATTAAGCTAAATATTGTTTTAACTTAGCTAACCTGAATGCAAATATCTAACATTAGATCAGATTTTATGAGTTGACCAGGAGCGTGTCTTTGGTGCCTAGAAACATAGTGAGTGTGTTTGCCAGATAAGCTGTTACTCTCCATTGCAGGGGAGAGAGAGTAAAAAGCTATGATGCTTTGATAATGGCTGAATATTATATTAAATACACAGAGTAAGAATGTACATTCCCCTTCAAGCTTGCTCACAGGGGATCGACTGCATATGGCTCTGTGAAAGGCTGCAGTAATGCTTTAGGTGTTGAGCAATATTTTTAAGAGCTGCTTTCTAAGAAAACACGAGGTATTTTTGTTTGACTACTGCTGTGCAGTGCAAGTCGTTCTTTAAATCTTTAAAAACAAACAAAAATGGCAGCGGGGGTGGGGGGAAACAATCAGTATTTTATGAGCAGAAGTTAAAAATGAAATTATTTGCTTTACCTAGAGCATTGAGAATTATGTTGCAATTAGACTGATGCAATAGTACACATTACGAAAGGATCGTACAGTTCGCAGGGCTCGCTAGGAGAAAGCACGGGACTGGAGCAGCAGGGATGTTGTGGGCCTGCAGGGCAGCATGCTGGCACAGCTATGTGGGGGAGATTTTCAGCTAATGTGGAGAGAGGAACGCCAAGAAAAATAAAAACTGCTGTTCCTGCGTATCCCATAAAACGGGGCGGGAGAGGAGAGGAGGGTGACTTGTTTTATCAACGTGTCTATTTTATTTCAGTGTCACATCTAATCCAGTGTAGAAAATGTTTTCGGTTATGTGAAAGAGAGAAAGAATGGAAATGGAAGCTCATTATGAGCTAATATATTTTGAAAGCTGCTAATAAT
>NW_008658997.1:68664-94860 GCF_000695815.1 Acanthisitta chloris
TCAGTAAACTCTTTCCACAATAGAAAAGTAAAATTTCTTTGAGTCAACTGAAACATCTGTTGAACAAATTGGTTCAGTTTCATGAGTCTGTTACTAATTCTGAGAAGTAGATGGTGTTTTATAAAATCAGTGGAGTCAGGGGGTTAGTGTCCATATTCTTTACTTTTTTACTATTATTAAAGTAGGTCATGTTGAAGTGTTATGCTTTCATGAATACAGTAATACTGTGGTTAATATTTCTAGTATTTCAAGCTTAACCATTGCTTTAACGAGTTTTCTTCACTGTTTTTAATCAATATTACTAATAAAGTTGTGGGTTTCCAGCTTTATATTCAGTTCTTGGTAATGAAGTAATTTTTTTTCAATACTCTTTAGTGCATTTCTATTTATATTTTCTTGTTTCTGAAGTTTTTTCTACTCTGTTTTACTTATGAAGTTTGAGTATTAACATAATTTTAGTTGCTCCTACTGCTGTTTTCTCATTTGGACTAATTCTTTGTAGCTTCACAGTTGTGGGAAAAATACTGTAGGTGACAAAGCAGTTTATGGATTCACATGGTGGATGCCTAAGAATGTTGTAGAGTCAAAGAACTGTTGTCATATGAATTAATAACAGAAGAAAAAAGGGAGAGATCAAAACCAGTTTCTAAGATTCTGTCCCCACGTGTCAGTAATGCTCTTAATTTAATCTCATACACATACGTGCATCTTAAAACAGTGTTAAGTTCTCGAGTACATCTAACAATAGCATCACTAAAAAGAAATTACAAGTGTAATGCACATCAAGTTAAGTTCTGTGTGCTTTACTGGTAAATATATGAAATCAATGCAAGTTTTTCTTATGTACTACATGTAACTGGCTGTAATACTTGAAAGCTGAACTTTGAATTTAGACAGTGAATATTGATTTCTATATGTATAAAAATATTTCTAAATATATATTTAGATATTTATTTAGACAGTGAGTATGTATTATGTATTACAGTACATATGTGGAAAATACAAGACTGGCATTAAGCATGTGCATTCACTGTGATTGTAAGCTGTGGCATTTTTGGCTTTTTGGTGAGGGTGTTTGATTCAGAGCGGCTTTGTGTACAAAGGATGTGAAAGGAAGTTGATAATACTTTCTAATGTTACTTAAAAAGTAAATGAAATTATCTGTTAATTATGTCTATTTTTGAATTTTTAATATGTTAATCATCTAGTAATTCATTTGGCTTCTTTAAAGTAGAAGATAATGGAGGTATAAAGAGGAGGGACAACAGCGTAGGATGTCATTGCTTTTGAGGGATTGCTGGGCTGAGGAGTAATGGAGATAGATAGCCAAGTTTCCTGAAGGTGCCTGGGAGTATTGGCAGCACAAGAAGCTGCCCCACTGCTGACAAGATGTTCCAAACTCCCTGTGTGTTGGTTTTGTCCTTGGTGCAGCTCACTGAAGTTGCACATGACGTTCATGAAATGAAGTGAGGGGAAAGTTTTGTGGCTGAAATCCTGTGCCAAGTCTTTTTGAAGTTGTATGCAGCAGCTGTGCTGTAGCTAAAGAAAGGCTTTCTTTGCCTCCATCGTAACATCTGCATGGTCTTTAGCAGCAGAATTGTTCCACTGTGATGTGTCATTTAGCTAATCTGGGTTGCCTTCATTAAGTCTTTTTTTCTTTTCCTTATTAGAAATGCTCACATTATTTTGGGGACTAAGTTTGCAAAGATCTGGACTTGAACTCATCTATGTTGTAACAGTAGGTTTCAGTAAAAAAAAAAAGTCAAAAGAAGAGTTGAGCCTTTGTAGCTCAATGAGTCTCTAATTTGGGCAGCTCCTGATGAACCTCATGAATTGGATTTGTCTGTGTCCTCCCTTGTTTGGAGGATAAGGGCTGAATATGGGGCCAGTTTTTGTGGAGATGCCACCAATGTGGCTTCATTGCAGCTAGCATGGGTCTAACAGCTTCCAGATATGTGGCTTGCACCCTCCTTCCTGAGGTGTTAACCCTGTCTCCCTCGTGCCAGTCCCACTGCTGCCGCAACTCTGGGCTGAGCTGGCTCAGGGAGTCAAACCAGTGGTCAACTAACTGTGTTTTTGGTCAGGTCACTTGGCTGGCTCTTGAATTCTTTGAACTTCCTAACTGCAGAGTTGGACAAATGTCTGTGCTGAAGATGACCTGGAAGAGAGGAATGGCAGGACCAGCCTCTTCTAGATTCTAGATGGAAAAAATCAGATTGGCTCATCTGCACCTTTAAAAACATGCCTTGACTTGAGGCAGAGAGAAGGCAACCAAAGGAAGTGTTTTTAAGTGCCTGAGTTAGACTGTATACTGTGTTTACTTTGAAAGTTAAGTGGAGAGAAATCAATAAATCAGGTGTAATTGAATTTGAAATTTTAGCTTTGGTGTTTCTTTTAGTTGGAGGTTTTTACACAAGGACTTCTAAACTGAATCTTTGTTTCATCTTCTTCCAGCGCGAGGCTAAGAGGCCTGTAATTGTTCACTCTCTGTTAGCACTGCAAAGATGGTGAGTTCTTATAGCTAAAGGGTAGGATCTAGTGGTCAGAAATAAGAGGCTGTGGTCTCAGAGGGCAAAACAAAAGTAGTAGAAATGCTGCCCCTTCTCAGTGTTATGGATTTTGGTGATCTTGGCTGTAAATACCTTGCATTTATAGGAGTACTTGACTCTTAATATGTATGTCCTGAAATATTACCTGGAGGAACAGATTGTAAATTAAATGTGGGTGGGGTTTTTTAGTAAGTAAAAATTATCACATTTTATCATCAGGAAATACTGGATATGCATTTGCTTTTCAGTTGAACAGCATGATCAGTCTTCCTGCTGGAATGTGTCACTGGAAAAGCAGAGTGCTGATTTACGTAATTGTACTCATTGCAGAAGTTTGGTTTGTGAGATCCAATTAACATAAGTAAGCAAAGTAAGAGAAAAGGACAGGAAACACACTGCTGCTTATTAGAGTTGTTAGATGATATTTTCAAAATTGCCTTCTATTCAAATAGTGATTTTCTTCAATTTATGTCAGGGCTATGTTTCTCCCCACACTCAGTGTCTATAAAATTGAACATATACTTGCCACGATGAAGAATGAATACTATACTGTGTACAATAACAAAGCTACTATTACAAATTACTTGAAATATGGCATATTGAATGGAAAAAGAGAAATCTTGCCTGCCTGTGTAATTCAGAGTGCAGCCTGCCTGCTTGGGGGAGTGCGACACACCTGCCTCCCTGTCTGAGTGACTGTGACCACGTTACCAGGGGCTGAGCATGTCCTGGGTGATAGCTGAGTGTTTCAGTCTCACACGTGGAGAACATAGGTGTTTCCTAATGCCTAAGGAGTATTGCTAGGTCCTAGAACTAGATGCTTGACAGCAGTAGTCCAATATAGGCATTTTATCTACATGTTTAAAAATAGTTGGTAAAATAAGATTTTAAGGCCAGTAAAACTGAGCGCATTTAATGCATTCTAGCTCCAGCGACGTTACTGTGAGGTAAGGGCAAGCAGACAAGGACTTGTTTCAAAAACAGGAAGCGCCCACATTTATGTAAAATTGCATAGTTTCAGCTGTCATAAATGTGGTTTCAATGCAGTTGCAGGAGTAAAGCCCAAAGTAGTTATAACCAGCTTACTTCCTCTTCCAGTCAAAGTGCAAATAGCCATATAATTAACAATCTGTGGCTCATTTTCTCTAGCTGGGTTAAGTATTCTGTTTCGCCTGTTCAGTCACTGTATAAACACAGAGGGAACTTGACTTGCTTAAGAACATTCTAAAACATAAATATTCCCAATCATAACTAGATCTGCAGATTCACTGAAGAGGGTCTTTGGTTACCCCTCGAGCTTGGCACCAGCAATGAGACCTGTGAGTATGGCTGGCTCACTGCCAGGCTCCTTGGAGAAGAGTGAGCCTTGCCAAGTTGGCTTCTTGCCATGATAAACTACATGGGGCAGCAAAACCTGCTGCAGAGCTGGTAGACAGTTTTTCTCTTTAGGGACTTCCCTTCTTACATTCCATTACAAATTGGCTTTATTCTAAGTCTTTTATCATTAATTTTTTGAGGACTGATTGCTCAGCTTTTTTGGACAGCTTTTTTTCTGAGTTAATTCACCCATCCTGCCTTTGACTCTGCTCATGCCCTTAGTGTGTCAGAAAAACATGAGTATAAGAAAGAGTTCCTCTTCTGCTCCCGTACACTCTTGGGTTGGTTCAAATATGTTTTAGGCTGCTTGGGGCCTTTGAGGAGGGCCTTAACTTTTCATCCAGAAAAGGCCTGTCACACTTCTCTGTCTCTGCTGATATCCTGCACTTGAGCAGCAAATACCTACTGAATGTTCCCCATGAGCTCTGCTTGCTGGAAAGAGCTGTTGAGAAGTCTTTCCAGGGAAAGTTTGCTCTCCCAGGAGAGTTTCTCCAGAGAAGCTCTGCTTGGTTAATGAAGCTGCAGCACTTGCTGCGTACGGTAATCGACAGCAGAGGTTTTCTTCATGTGATAGGTAACACTGCATTTTGCAAAGCCCTTTGAGAAACCTTTAGGCAGAGCTCAACAAGGATTACTCTGTTCTAAACATAATATTGAACATTTTCCTTCCCTTTCCTAGCTTTCCTCTTCAATTACCAGATAAGTGGTGGAGAATACTCAAGACCTTATGACATATCATACATTCACAGTGATCATCTTTTGTCTGTGTGCAGCCTCTGAGCAGCCTCCGTGTAACAACCAAGATACGTTCAACAGTGATTGCAAAGGGACCAGAAATCAGGACAGAGTTCTGCTTTGAGCTCCCTAGTGGTTTTAGCTATGATTCAGCAGGGGAGACGAGAGAAGACCGATTAAAGTGAGAACTCCTTTGCATCCTGTAGAAAAACATGGTTGCTGCGTATATTGATGTGTTTGTTTCATTCTAAGTAAAATTTGGAAACTTTCAGGACATTTTATAACACTTTTTTAATTGTATAAAGGATTTCTTCCTATTCTTGTCATCCAGCATTTTACGAGAAGAACATACAGCAGCCACTCTGAAAAGGATGGTTGCACAGCTTCTGCTGCTGCTTCTGCTTACTCTGTGTCTGTAGGTAATAATTTATTATAGCATCAATATAACATTACCTTCAGTCATTCAGAAGAGCCTTATCTTAGGTGCTTGCCAGAGTTACTCATGTGTTTCTTTGCTTAGCGTGACATGGACATATTTTCCTTCGTGACTTACTTCCTAGCCCAGGCACAGGCGATGAAATGTGCTCATATTGCACTGTGTTTTATCACTGACTTAAGGGATTGGATGGGGTTGTGTTGTAAAAGAGGACAGTAGGGCCAGTCAGTTCGATGCAATGAATGGATTGCTTTTATTCGTGGAGGAGTATGGTCCAAACAGTGGTCTCTGGGCCAAGACCAGCCTACAGGAAATTTCCATCTGCTTTGCTTTTTACCAAAGGAGATAGAGAGCAGCTTTGCAGTAGCAAATGCTGTCCAGCAACTGCACTGCATTGGAGGTTTGCCACAATCCAGTTTAGAAGGCTGTCTTCAAGGGAGTGAGTGAGTCTTCCTTCTCCCATGCTTCGGCCTTATTTGCGTGGTGACATCTTGACAGTGTTTCTAGGACTGTGGCAAGTGCAGGCTGGCCAGCTTGGTGACTACCCCAAGGACTAGGAAGTGAGTCTGTGAGAATTAGCTGGTGGGAGGTTCTGCATCCAAGCACTGAAATATAATTGCCAGCTCCTTGTAATAAGCGACCTCTTTGAATAGAAAACCACATCCTTTAAAAGACTTCATTAAAAATGCCCTTATCAATTACAAGCTCCCATGCCATATCAAAAGGCATCTTATTTGCATACACAGTAATTCAGATTCACACTTCTAATTGCCATTTCGGAAGTCAAATACTAGTTTTTGAGTGAGTTTTGATATTATAGGTTTATATTGCCTTTTAGGAGGACTGCAAGATTAATCTGAGACTGTAACAATTAAAGCTGAAAATGGCATGGGAAGCTGGAAAGCTCTGTATGTAGTAGTAGTAATAATAATAATAATAATAATAAAAAATTGTATGTGTACTCTTCGTTGGCGTGCAGTGATAGTCTATAAAGTTTTTATTAACCTGAGATAATATGTATACCCACTATGTGAGAGCACTGCATACCTTTTTAGTCTGTGCAGGTCATCCAAAACAAATGCCTTTAACAATTATCTCCTCACTTGGTTGTGTGTTTTTATCATCATAAGGTTAAGTACTAAGTTAAGATGTAGATTTTTATATGATTTATAATTTTTAAGTTTTGTATTTTTTCACATTTATTGTTTTAAGAATTTTCACACTTAGCAAATCATTAAGTTCCTGTATTAATGAAGATGGTTCAGTTGAAAATGAAATAAGAGAAAAATCATGTACAAATTGGGCAGTGGCTCTAAGATTTCTACTTCCTGTGTTTTGGTCTTTCAGCTGATGATGGAAAAAAATTGGTTGCTTTTGTGTATGTGTATTTATAAAAATAATTTGGATTAATTCAAATACAGTCAAATAGGGAAATGTATGCATTGTTGTAAGGAGTTATTGCAGTTGCCTAGTCTCTAATATATATAGCAGAACTGTTGTTCCTAAATAAAACAAAGAAAGCAATTCTTCTGCATTGCCGTTCCCTCATGTCATTGCTCTATGAACCTGTATAAAATCCAGGTACTTGTAAATTCCCCTGAGCCTCATCAGACTCCTGTAAGGTTTCTGGCTCTGGCGTGAAAGATCTTTTTGCTGGGGACAGATTGTTCCTCCTTATCAGGAATGGGGCTGGCATGAGTCACCTAACCAGATTACCCAAATCAGTGTTGAACTCTCCAAACTGCCTGAGTAATATAAAAATTAATATAAACTAATGCTCAGTTGCAGACTTTCAAAAATCACTTTCTGCATTGTAGAAAATTTCAATGGACTTGCACAAAATACCAAGTGACTTTATAGCACTTCCACGCTACTGGATAACGTTGGGATTTGAGTCAGGTTTCCTGAGTTCTCAAGTTCACTCCTTCGGTCTTGTCATCTCTTGCAGTTGTTTGAGCTCTGCTCTAGATCAAACTTTTCTACCAGTCTCCCTGTGTTCAGACATGTAGATACCTTTGTGT
The DNA here is from genome assembly GCF_000695815.1 of Acanthisitta chloris. Classification (NCBI taxonomy): domain Eukaryota; kingdom Metazoa; phylum Chordata; class Aves; order Passeriformes; family Acanthisittidae; genus Acanthisitta; species Acanthisitta chloris. The sequence goes on from NW_008658997.1 coordinate 75,783, forward strand.
ACCTTAGGCTTTCCTCTTTGGGTTCTTAACAGTCAGTTCTGTTGCCTTGTTTTCTTTGTTTATTCTTTTATACCAGGCGTTTTTCAGTGTTCTTTTTGCTGCTGATAAGCTGAGTGGAGTAGTTTTCCTGTAACAGCATCCATCTCGCCTTCCTCTGGGCGAAAGACCATTCACTTGTGTCTGGCCTGGATCATAGGTGATACTAGTCCTGTTAACAGATGTCTGAATGTTGTGTGTATGTGTGCACACAGGTTTTTATTGGTTGGTTGGTTAGGTTTTTATTTTTATATTTATGTATGTAATATATATAATAAACATCCTGTTGTATAGAATTTTATGTGGTATCTAATAGCTAATGTCTGGTATATGATTGTCAGTATTAATCATTTTATAATTCATTATTTTTGATTTATATAAGATAACATTTGCCAACATGTTTCCCAGTTAGCTAAATACCTTTAATTGTTTTAAAATGTTGAGTTCTATTTTACTTTTTTTTTTTTTTATTATTATTTGGGTTTTTTTAGGAGAAATGCAACATCACCAGTAGCTTTTCCTGTTTTCTGAATGGCTCATTGACTAAGACTGATTGGTTTTTGGAAGTAGTGTGTGATGGAAGCTAGTACATGAATTCATGTATAGCATTCTAAATAGATGTGTGTGCAGATCTCAGGTCTTGTTCTTTGCTGTAAGAGCTGCCAAGTAAAATCTTATGGTCTTTGTTGTACAAGAAGTGAGATGGTGAACAGTTTTGGCCTTAAAAATCTATATGTTGATTTATTTGTTTGGGATAATTTTTATTCACCTTTTTAGTAAATTATTTGATTTCATAACTATTAGAATTTTGTATGTGAGCTTATTTTATGACCTGCTTAGAAGTGGCTTAATGCTGTTATTTGTTTGATTATTCTCTGGTATATATTACTTAACTGATCTCAGTGACATGGGTTGGCTTAGGTTCTCTTGTTACATTTCTGAAGGGCTTAGCAACCAAGAGTCAAATGTGAAATGGAGCCATGCAACTATTCGTGTGAGTGCTGACTTGTGTTTATATTCTTGAAGAGAGAACACACTTGCATAAATGGCAGATTAAAAAAATTTAAAGTATCACAATTCTTTCATAATTCATAGATTACAGTAAAATACGCATCTATGGAAAGGTATCTTTGTTTCTCCTGTTAGAAGGTAAATGGGACCTGTGTGTCTGTTTTCCTTTTCTTCCTGTCTAGCAAAATCTAAAATGTGAATTTAAATATTGTGGTATCGCTTTTAGGTGATCTGTTACTGTAGCTAGCTGTTTAGTTTGGTCCATCTAAATTAGCTTTCTGTGAAACAGTATTAAGGTCAAATATTCTTCTTTATTTTTAGCCTCTTTTCCTGTAGAAACAAGGCTCATGAGGTTACACTGTGCACTTGCGTAGATCTACACATACTCCTTCATCTCCCCTCAGCAGCTTTTGAATGTATTGTTGATTTTTGGCACAGTGGAGGTCTCAAAATTCAGATCCCACAGGTTTTGTGAAAATTAGTAACTGAGTATAGGTGGAAGCACCTAAAGGTGGAGGGAAAGGTTAGAGCATGAAAGAGGGAAAGGTTAGAGCATGAAATAATCTTATTAGTTGCCTGGGAATCCTAGTGATGGGAAAAGAGAGGGTTTTAAACAAATGTCCCAAGTGTGGGAAAAGCTTCCTTCAAAGCTTTTACCTTTCTAGACACCAAAGTCGACCAAGGAGGAGGTGTAAATCTGTGGGAGATGAGGCTTAATTAATTCTGTGGTTCATGGGACTACTTGTTCCTTAGATATTTAATAGCAATAATATCAGTAGCATAAATATTTCCATGCAATATATTTTTACATACTTAGTTTTTAGGGTAAGTATGTTCTTATGACAATCCTAATTTTCAGAAACATTTTTTTTTTATTTTCACTGTGAACATTAATTTAAATGTTTACAGTGTGTCTTCTCCCCTCCTAGGACAAACTGAGCTGTTCCTTCCCACTGCTTTTAAAATGACAGATACTGTGAATGCTTTCCACCTCTGTTTTGCATATGGTTCTGGATTGCAACTAGCCAGAAATGCTGGATAATTCATGGCACTATGATTGTGCTCCCTGGGAGTTAACTGGGAAGAACAAGGTCGGTACAGTATGCATACTGAATATGGAAATAATAATAATTATTAAGCTAACCAACAAGACGTGTATTCTTAATAAAATGTGTGGGTTTTTTCAGTGTAATCATATGACTGTATAATACAAAAATTACTTTGAGAGTAGGTCAAAGATTACACATAGCAAAGACTTGTGTGATTGGTTATGAACAAGCGAAAATAGGGTAAACTTTTGACCCGGCAGCAGCAAATGGAACTGTGTAAAGCACCTACAGATGGCAGGATTTAACGTATAGCTGGTCTCTCGCCCTTTCAGAGCAATTACGATCATGTTACAGCAGGCACAGAGGGGAAGGCACTCCGCAACGCCAATACAGTGCGTCTTTGAAAGTTCTGAATATGCAGTTGCATTTCATTTTTGTAGGGCCATCAATTAGCTTAGCAAGAAGAATTCCACTTTTGTTGCTCGTGTTTGACTCGGCAAGTTCCTGACCAGCGTGCCAAGTCCATTTGGAACAAAAAAATCATTTGAACAGTCTGAATAATTTTGATAATTTGGACTGCAGTGGATTTACTGCTAAGCTTGAAAGACTCCGGTGAAAGTTTTATGCTGTTGTGCTGCTGATGTGTATTTGAAGGGATGAGGAGAATGTGATTCCAGAGAGAGGTCTGGGAAGTGACACTCCCAACCAGCTCCTTAGATCCTTGTGTAGATGCATACATCTTACTTGTTGAATTTCAAGATTGCAAAACTTAAACTACAAAATGACCAATCAATAAACTGTTTGTTTGAGAATATTGTGGTATTTAGATAATTCAGTGGCTATTGTTTTTGTTTGTGCCTGTGAAATACTTGGCAAATTCGAAAAAGTGAGAGTGCCTTGTCAATTAGAAGCAAGTGATTGCTGTTTTCCTGTAAACTTTGTCAGTTACAAAATCAGAAGTCCAGTTGCACTTTTGGCACAGACTGATAGTTCTGAAGTCACCCGAGCATATTTTGTGTAAGACACTGCCTTTTGGGTGTTTGTGTGTCTTGTGTATGTACATGTGCAGATTTCTCCCATGTTTGGTTTGTTTATCATGCTTTGATGTATTGGTATTTGGGAAAAGAGTCTGAATTATAGAAGACATGCTTCCTTCTAGTTGTGATCCAGCCACTATCTCCCTTTCCGTCTCTTTGCATTGCCTTCTGGCCTGTAATCTGATGCGTGTGCCAGATGTGGGGAGGTGGAGCAGAAGCAATCCAAGCTTTTTAGACCATTTCATGGAGGGGGTTATTTTATTATATTTGTGGTTCACAAATATTTTCTTTTGGTTTTTCAGAATTACTTCTACGGAGAGTAGAAATTGCAAGCATATGGTAGTAAACTAAATAAGATACTGGAAAATGCTCTTTGGAGGAAGGGAGAAATTCCAAATACTGATAAAATAAAGGGCGGTTGGTTGGTTTGGTGTGTTGGGGTGTTTTTTTTTCTTTTAAATCATGCTGAAGCTTGCACTGTACATAGACTGCTCGGTTTAATTCCATTTCTTTTTGGAGACAAATTGTATTCATTTTAGCCATGCCTGTACCTGCAGCAAAAAGCTGCTGCTGCAAGCTTTAAGGCACTTAAATGGCTCAGTGACTGCTACTACATGAGTTTGATCTGGTCACAGAAGATTTGGAAACTTTCCTGGTTGTTAAAATACAGTGAAATGGAAACTACTCTCCTCAAATGCCAAAAAGCACACACTGCCGTAGATTAATTCTTTCTACAGTTTTATAACGCCCTTACACACAAAAACACCCCACCACCAAATCCGACTTTAAGTCTGTTAAAAATCCCACCCGTGCATTCCCCTCTTTTACTGATGAGCAGCCTTCAGATCTCCAGGTTTGAGCTGCACTCGAAATTCGCCTGGACCTGTTGACATCCCAGCTGTTCAGAGGAGGCTCAGGAGCCACAGTGCTGCCCTGTGCTCCCTGCTGAGGCTGAGCTGTGGGCGTTACAGCAGCCTCTGCCAGAGATAGTGGGTAGGCAGGGTTACCCCACGGGCCTTCTTCAAACATAATTGAGTAACCTTAATCTAAAGGTAGTAGCTTAATCCTTCAGTGTGAGATGGTTGTGTATTGTGTTCATGACTTGAACGAATTGAGGCTGTTTTCATAGCTTTCCACCCAAAAATAGGGGTAGTTATTGTCAGCTTTCTGCCTCGTAAGTACCAACTTCACAGATGTACTCTGGGTTTGTTGTCCTTGGGAAATGCAAAAACCAAAAGCTACTCTTTAGAGAAAAAATGTTTTTGATATATGGAGTAGAAAGGGAAGTAAATTAAAGAGGTGGATTCCATACTTGAGAAAATTATTTTGCCTGGTTATGTTCTTTCATATCTTTTTTGAAGCCTGAAAAGATATTGAAGTGTTATTACTGAAATGTTATTATTGAAACATTATTGAAATATTATTCCCATAATTTCACTGATTAAAATAGAAATCTAATTGAAGGATGTGTGGATGTGTTCTTTTCACTGCGATTTTGTAAATAACTAGTTTTGTATTCTAGTAACAGAAATGTCTGGAACAATTATGGTTAACTTAATGAATAAACATAAATTAATGTTAAAAAAAAAGTAAAAACCCCTGTAATTTAAGACATGAAACATACTAGCACATCAACCAAACTGAGTGATATATTAAACCTTTATCAGTGACGTGTGCTTTATAGTGTCTGCATATTGTTCTTTGAATTCCGGTCAGTATTTTTTGCCACAGTATAACAGATACACTCACATTTCCTAATCATTGCCGGAAATAAAATAGTTAAAATTACTCTTCTAGTATCGCTCAAAGCTAAGTACGAAGGTTTCCATTATGAGTGGCACAAGAAGTTCTTATCTGCCCTTTGGTAAGTAGGTGAAACGCCTATGTGCAATACGTGTAAGCTTAGTTTCCTTTTAGTGTTATGTGAATACCTAATTTAGTTTTCCTTCGTATGTGCTCTGAAAGAGTAACTGACAAAAGCACTGACACCTTGCATACAGATTCTGGTAAAGTGTGATGGGCATTTTCTGCTCCCAGAAGGCAATTTTTGAAACCTGTTGGAATCTTTCCTTCTTGTCCCATGTTGAGCCATTGCTGACCAGTGTCAGTACTTACCTGGTTTATCTCAGGTTTGCAATGAGTGTGGCGAGAGGGCACCATCACCACCATACAGTAATATTTAGGTTACTGCAAGTAAATTATAGTCACAAAAGTATTCTGGATATTGAGACGCTTTTAACTTGTCAATAAACCATTGTATAATCATTGCAAATAAATTAATACATAGATTATAATTATAATTTATAGCATAACAGATAGCTTGGTGAGCAGCATGAAAATAACTAAGTGCTGGCTGTGTAATTGAAGGATAAAGGTAGTAATTTGCCCATACAGATCTTGCTAAAGGAAATTATACATTTTTCCTGATACATTTAAGATTCTAGTGGATGAGTAGACAAGGTGTAGATTTAGACTTTTTTTCCATAAATCATAAAAATGAAGGTGAAATTTTTATTACAGTGTAGTGTTGACTTTGGCTCTCTTCATTGTAAATGAGTAAGGAACTCTGCAGATCTCCATTCCTGAGGCATGTGATCCTCTGAGAGAGATTTTCTCATCTCCCCACCTAAGCTGTGCAGATCACTGGCTTTTCTCAATGTACATGACAAAACAAATACCTTCAAAATGAACAAAGTAACTAGATAGATTTGTTTTCTGTAAGTCATGGGAGTTAGGACTATACATGCCTTTAGCAGGGGAGAGCGAAGCAGGAACATGACATTTGTGGCCCCCCTTGGCTCAGAGGATGGTTTTGACCTCCTGACAGTCAATCCCAAGGCGCAGCGGGATCACTGGTAGGGTGCAGATTAGTGAAAGCTGATTGGCACCAAGCACCAACCCTTCCCATGTTTGTAGACGTGACCACTTACAACTAATAAGCTTATAATAATTTCTGCTTAAGCACAGGTGGTGAAAGTAGCAGCAAGAAAAAAGGTAAGGAGCTTAAATATGGAGAAGGTATGAGGCAAACTGTGATGAAACGTGCTGTGTGTGGTAATTGTCCCTCTCCTTTCGCACGGTGGCTTGTGTTTATCCCAGTCCTCAGTGCGGACACTCCTGTTTACACACCAGCTGTAGGGTAGGGGAAACTGAACTCCAGCAGGAAGCATTACTTATCTCTCCATTGCATTCAAATATTTTTGCAGTTGAGCGTAAATATCAAGACTTTGGAAGGTTTCTTGTAAATTTTGTGCAGGAAAATTTTGATGACGTGTGCACATTTCATTTTTCTGTCTGAAGGACTCCATTGGCACAGAGGAATATATTTTGTTTGGTCTTCTGAATGATTTTGTATTTTGAAAGCTTAAAAAATTCTCTTCTCTTAACCAGATTGCTTTGCTGTAGATGACTTGATTGGAAAATAGCATATGCCTCCCTGCCTACTTTGCATTTGTTACCGAAATGGAGTAAATTCAGCTTGAAGAGGCTTGGGAAGAAGCGCAGGATTTAAAATGATTCCCCTTTAATTAATCCCGGGAAAATTCTGGCAAATCTGTCTTTTCTTAGAGCATGCTGTATGTCTTTTACCTCCATTTCATTCTGATAGCCTAGACAAAAGTCAAGGTGGGGAATATTTTCCCCACAATGATACTTTGGTTTGTCAGTAACTAGGTTTTGGGTTTACCTCATTTTTGCACATGCTGAGTAATAAATGTGTGCTTTTTGTGATTTTTTTTTTTTTTTCTTTTTACAATGTAGTTTTCTGTAAAGGAAACATTTCAGTGGTCCTGAAAGTTAAATCTAGCTTTCAAGTGCTGACCTTCTATGAATTAGTGTTTTACTACCAATTGTTATAAGACAGTGGTGATAACAGTGGTGATAATTTTTTTCCCCCTGTAAAATAAAAATCTTTGGTTTGTTTAAACATCATGTTATTTGATCAAAGTAAGCTCCCTCTGTGGCAGATTATAGTATCTTCTTTCTTTGGGGAAAAAGAAAAAGAAACAAACACGAGCAAAACAAAGAAACAACCCAAGGCTGATTTCTTTGTTATCTTTCTTGGCTAACACATGAGGACCTTGGGTCCTACTACTGCTGCAGTTCAGAGGGCAGCTGGAAAGATAATTTACGCATGTTACATGCTTCTAAGTTTTCAGCAGTCTGAGGCGATGTAAGGTCTCCATCCTGAAAAGTAAAGAATATTCTGAGCTTACTTCAAGAAAGCATTTGCACATAATCTTTACAGTTACAGCCATGAATGGAGTTCTGGACTTAATGTTAGGTAAGACAGTGTAGTAAGACAGAGAATTGCAAGTCTAAGTATTTAATCCAAAGGATTATTGCTGTGGTGTTAACTAACAAATAAACTCTCTTCCCACGGTGCTGTGTTCTCATAAATGTTCTCATATTTATGTATCGGTTTGAGGTTGCGATTAAACAGTTTTCTATACAAAGCTTCTTGCATATTTATTTTTCATTTGAAATATATTTCAGAAGTTAAAGTGAAATATTAACACCAGGAGAAACACCACTTTCTTAGCTCATGAAAATATAAAAGACTGTTTCCTAGAATTTTTAATGTGGCTCAATTCTGGTTTACATAACTTAAGTCCTGGTAGTGTAGCTGGTAAATCTGCTGGAAATAGCATCAGTCTTTCTAAAAGGTATTATTTTTCTGGTTGGACTGTTCACCCTCTGTACGATTTATATAGTAGTATACTTCAACTGCTACTACTTTCTTCAGGTTCTCTGATATGGTCTCCAAGAAAATCTCAGTGTGGAAGAGAGGACAGCTTTGTTTTGATCCCTATTAAGCAGATCCTGACAGTTCTGCCTGTAGATCCAGTGCCCTTTCCAGAGTGCTTGCACAAGATTATTGTGGAGAATTTCTGTGCTGCCCTGCTATCACTACCTAGAATAATTTTTTTTCCCTCCTTTCTCCCCCAGGGATATGTTTAGAGTTCTGTATTTGTAAAGAGCTAACCTTCATCATGCTTTCTTGTGGGTATCATGGGCGTTTAAGGCAGTGTCTGACTGTTTTCCTAGTGTCACTGTAAGTTGCAACCTGAGTCAAAAAGGCAGCATGCCTGGTATTACCCACTTAAATACACCTGGCTTACTAAGTGACCTTGAATAAGTCATTTTATGTCTCTGTTCATCCTCAGATCTATAAACTTCAGATAATAAAACATATATCCACCTTTGCAAAAGCTCTTTGAAATCCATGAGTAAAAGATATCCCATAAGGTCAAAATATAAATTATTTATTGCTACATGACATGCACAGCATGCAGACTGTAGGGTTATAGAAATCTTCTCTGTTCCTTTTTCCCCTGAGAACAGAAGTCACGCTGTCAGAGCTCTGCTTAAAAAAGAAGTATTCATTGTGTGAAATCTATTATAATTTTATGTGTATGAGTGTGTGGTAATATTGAAACTTTGGTATCTCAAAAGAATTGGTTTCAGGTGTTAAAACCCAGCTTCCTCTGAGAAGTGCAAATGCAGTTTTCAAAATAATAAACAATTTTAATATAAAGAATAAATATGAGAAGATTAGGGAGAATAGTCAGAGGTGGGGCAAAGATTGGGTTTTGAAGTAAGCAACTTAGAATTTCATGGCATCAGAATTGCGGTAGAGTTACTACCAGGCAAGAGATCACTTGACTTCCAAGTGATTGCTAATACTTGTAACTGTTACCCATTTCCTAATATTTGACATGCCAGCCATAAGGTTTAAAAGAAACCGATTTTTCTTTCAGTATGTTTCCTAGGATTTGGTGTAGGCCCTATTTGTCATCAAAGAAGATGTGTTCTCTGCTTACTACTTGCATTATTTATTTTATTAATTTAGGTATGTGCTATATGTGTGTATATATAGTTTCTCTTGAATATATATACACACATAGATACAGATATAAGACATACAGAAAGCAAGAATAAGCATGTTGCAGGTCAGGCCTTTACACTTCAGTGTGAGCGTTCTCAACTGTACTTGGAAATCAGCAGGCAATAGCACAGGTTTTGCAAGTTCTTGCAGACATATTCTACTTTAATAATTGGGTTTCTCTATATCAGTTTTGGTCTCTGAAGGAGTGTAAGGAATGGTCTTCAGCAGAGCACACTTAAATTACCTAGCAATGAGATCCATGTCATTAGCATAAATCTAAAGTGCTTGGCCTTTAATCCATGTCCAAATTTTAGGTCAAAAATTGTATCCACCTAAATCTAAAAGAGCCTTTAACTATTTGGGATAGGCCCAGATTTTCTAGTACTGACAAGAGAGTCAAGAGGGTGCTTGCACAGATTTTACAACTCTTCTGGGGATAACAGACTCATGGATAACTTTGGTTCTCCACTGCACTATTGGATGAAGGGCATTTTCAGAGCTGAAGTCACGTCCAGTTGGAAAGACTGGGGAGATGTTACTGGAAAGCAAACTGTGATGGAGAGGGGAAGCAGTGCTATGCCCAAGTAAGAGATTTTTGAGAAAAATTGTTTAAAGAAAATTACTTCTAGATGTCAATACATTTGGTTTAGAAGACTGTACTTTTAGACCGTAGCAAAGTGTCTGGTTAAAAGGAGCCATCTGCTTGGAAATATTTCCCTTTATGTTGCCTTCTATCTTGGTTCTCTTCCATTACACTTTAGGCATTGTTTTCCTTGTTCTTTGTATTTATTGGATACTTTTATCTAGCCCTCTTCACAGCTGTAGAGTCTGAGGTCTTGGCTAGTCTGATTTTTCTTATATACTTGCTGCTCTGACTCTGACAACAGCTGAGGTACTGCAGGCTACATATTTATAAAGGCAATTCATCTATATAAATTTACATATAACATAGATATTAAGTGAATGTGATGTATTAAATGTTGCAGGGATCCTGTGTCATGGAAGCTTCCTAAGTACCTAAACCCTAAATGGATACTGTATTGCTTCCTCTTCTTTCTCGTTATCCTTCTCAGTAATCTTCATTGCAAATACAAATGTTGCTGTTGGTGTTATGTAGGGGATACCCAGCTCAGTATTCCCTTTGCTGTTTTTCCCCCATGTGTTATGAAATGTTTAGTCACAAAATAATGTTACCACCACAGAAGTTTGGTTATTTTAAATCCTGCTTTTTTAGAGAAGAACAGTGTTGCAGCCAGGAGCTGTTACCTGGTTTTGCCTGTTTTTCTAAAGTTGAGGCATTTTAATCAACCTTGTTGCTTAATTCCCAACACACCACTCATTACTTCCAATGGGAGCTTTCCACTGTTGCTGCTCTCAAAAAATGTTCTCACATGTGCCCCTCAGTGCCAGCTATATATGCCTGTACATAGTATTGTACAGCCAGCGTTCTCAGAACTGCGTTAAATTCAAATTCTCCAGGCAGCAGGTAGTTTAAGAAATTGCCATCTTTCTTGGCTGATAGGGACATAGACTTGCCATTCTTTATTGCTTTCTTTCCTTAATTTTAAAAATTTATTTCACTTCAGGTATCTTTTCTTACTGATCTGGAAGGGCTTACATTTCTGGATGGTCATCACTGTATGTTGCACCCCCTCTAAAATGAAATTTTAAAAAGTGGAAAAGTTGGGAGACTTTTTTCCAAAAAACCTCTCAAGGCAATAAAAACTTCCATCAGCAGCCCCCTAGCACCTTAACTTTATTTGAACAGTAATATCAGCAGACGCATGCAGTGTCAAACATGCTTATCAAGAGAATCACTCCAGTTTGAGAACAAAGCTCCTTTTAGTATAAATTAATGGCATCAGTTCACTTAAATTATATTTTATCTACCCCTGTTAGGCTGTTGTTTGGGAGAAAAGTGTTTGTCCCTGAACCTTGGCTCTGCTGAGTTAAGTTTGAAGCAATTTTAAAAATCTGAGTGGCTATCAGAGTGTCTGTGTAGCTATTCCAAAACAGCAGTATCCAAACCCCACAACTCCCATAGGATTGTATAACCACAGAATGATTAGACGTGGAATGGACCCTACAGGTCATCTCATTCCAACCCCCCTGCATGGACAGAGACATCACATCTAGTGATCAGGTTGCTCAAAGCCCCATCCAGCCTGGTCTTGGACTCTTCCAGGGATGGGGCATCCACAGCTTCTCTGAGTAGTCTGTTTCAGCATCTTGCCACTCTCATAGTAAAGAATTTCTTCCCAATATCTAATGTAAATGGTTCAAAAGCCTTTTCCCATTGTACTGCCACTACATGCCCTTACAGAGAGTCCCTTCCCAGCTTTCTTGTAAGCCCCCTTTAGGTACTGGAATTTCTATAAGGTCTTCCTGGAGCCTTCTCTTCTGCAGGCTAAAAACCTGAAGTCTCTCAGCCTGTCTTCATAGGAGAGGTGCTCCAGCCCTCTGATCATCTTTGTGGCCCTCCTCTGGACTCACTAGATCAGATCTATGTCTTCCTTATGTTGGAGGCCCCAGAACAGGATGCAGCACTCCATGTGGGGTCTCACAAGAGCAGAGTAGAAAGGAAGAATCACCTCCCTTGACCTACTGATCACCTATGCAATAAAGAGAAAATTTGCTTTCCAGAGTCCAGGGCCCTAATGACCTTATCAGTCAAAATTGGCACTGGAGTATCATCTGTAATTCAGTTGATACAAATTCACATAATAAAAGAAAACCGTAACATGGTCTTGAAATGTTAGTCTGCAAGTAAGGCTGGATTGCCTTTGGACAATGGTAGTGGCCATACACTTGGAGTTGAAGGTGGGCTTGTAGGGCATCTTGCTTCTCAGGTGAAGGAATAGTTTGGAAACACAGAGCACATCAGTTCTCTCATGGTTGCTTTGGTTATCTGTTGGCTTGTGGCTCAGTTTCTGAATTTTTAACGCAAAATATGACTTTATGTCCAGATTGTTTCACAGATGATCTGTGTTGTCTTTTGCCATCCTGTTGTTAAAACTGCTAACAAAATGTTCTCTTTGAGGCCTTTTTGCCTTGATGTGATACATGCCATGCCTGATATCTCTGTAGTGTTGGGGAAGAAATTGCACAGCAGAAAGGACATCTAATTTCAGGGACTCAGTTGATTCCTTCTCAAAAAGATATTTGCTTCTCTCAAGGTAAATTGCTTATACAGTGTTATTTATTGTTACATTATTAACTTGAAGCTTAGAAAATGTAGGTTCTTAAGAACCTGGGGCAGGCAATTTGTAAAAATATAAGTAACTCGTGTCTCAAATTAAGAGTGATGTGCTAATGGTTTTAAGAAATTGTCCAGAACTGTGCAGTACTGCAGTTTAAAGATGAGCGAGTCATGACAGCCATGTGATTGAAACATAAAGATGGGAGTATCTTTGCCAAAAACAAAGCAATGAAATATCCATGTATTCTTCCAAACTTGATTTTTCTCCCCATTTAACTGACCTTTTATCTGCTTGTGCTTCAGTACAGCATGCTAAGTACAGTCTTTAAGAAAATGAAACACACGGCCCATATTGTTGCTATTTTTGCTAGATTAGAGTAAGGTAATTCTTTTGAGGTTGCTTTTGTTGAAAATTTAAGGTGTGTAAACACAGAAGACGACCTGTCAGCCCTGCTGTTTGCAGCTGGTCGTAGTTGTAATGTGTCTGCCATCTACTTCCAAAGATTGTGTCTGACTTTTTCATATTGATGTGCAATATAACATCAATAAATGTGTGTAGGAGTTCTCAGGATGGGACGGGATTTGCTGTGTGTTCTAAATATTTCATATTAAAATGATTGAGCTGTATTCTGTTGCCGAGCTTTTCCCTTCAGTCATACATACTCACCTACATTGCAGTTCATTTTAGGGTAAACCTAGAACAAACTGCAGTTGTAAAATAGATTTCTGGTTTGGAATTCAGTGTGTTGAACTTTTAAAGAGTTAGCAATAGACCCAAGTCCTGACACGTTTCCTCTTATCATAGACTTAAGTATTTGATGCTAACCACACTAGGGGTTACTTAAGATTGTGTAGCATTTCTGCTCAGAATTAGGTCTCTGTAAGAATGCGATGCCTTGTTTCTACTGCAAATATTTACCTGCATTCCTAAATTTTATTGTTTCTTTATTTAAATGAAATGAGTATTGTCTTCCATGTTTTAGTACTGCCATTTATTATTCCTAGCACTTGTAGCAAACCTGCATTTCTGTTTGACGAGAAGTGAACAAGTCTGGTTTCTGTTACACACATCACTGTTGTTGTGTTAAATATTCCTTAATACCCTACATTCGGTGATTGATGTTGAATTATTGCAAAGCTGTCTTTACTTCTCTTTAATTATCACAAGTAAAATTTGAAGTTCTTGAATTTTTTACAATCCTTCAGTTAAATCTCAGTTTTGTCACATCAACCTCCTTGTAAAAAGGAGCACAGACCAATTGCCCCAAAGCTAATTTTTATTTCACAGCAGAGTATTTAATTATTTCATTGTAAATCAAATTCATACCAAATGCTTCTACTTTTCCTTTCACTTTTTGTTTTATTTGGTAGGTTGCAGTCTCTGGATTTTGATTTCCTCATCAAATAGTGACAGCCCCTGCTTGCCTTGTAGTTTTCAGGAGTATTTGTGCTTGGGCTCAGTTAAATGGTGTTTTTTTCATGGTTCTGCCTAATACTGATAGGAATCACCATTTGAAAACTCTTAACAGAAAACCTAGCTTTCTTCAGTTTCTGTTCTGTACCTCATATCATCCGCTGATATTCTGGATGTTTGAGAATGCCAAAATTTGGATCATGACTCTGCTTTACTGTGCACTACATTCCAAATGGTGAAGGCAAGAGGTCAGTCCTCCGTGTTTGCTGTTCATCGCTGTTTGCTGCTTAGCATTTGCACTGACTTAGTGCAAATTCACATGCTGGTAAGATTTGATGAGAGTGGATGATGCAATGTTAAATTAGCTTATTATTGATTCTGAAATTTAGAAAGAGCAACTGTCCCTGTGTTTCAGTTTCTCCCATGCGACTCTAGTTGTAATCAGTAGCATTTCCCTTCTTCAGTGAGGTCCCTTGGAGGGATGTGAAAGCCTAGAATTTCAGGATCTGCAAAGTAGAGTTTCTGTGTGTTTCCTCCTTGCTGCTGATGGGAACTGGCTTTTCAAATGCAAGGCAATGTCTGCAAGTCACTAGCATTTAGAAGATGATTGCTGAACACTGAACATGAATTTTTATGACTTCCTGGGAAATGTTAGCATTCTCTTTGTTAGCTCTCTCTAGGTGCAGAAACCCACATATTCTTCACCAGGTATGGCAGAGTAATTTGTTGTATCCTGGACTAAAGGTAGAGGTCCCACTTGCATTAAACACAACAGCAACTTTCTGTTTCAAGGGAAACCACAGGCAATGTATCAAATCTTGCTGAGTTCACAGAGTGTTGCCATTATGACCAGATGGAGTGTTATACTGTGCTGCCCTGCCTGGTTATCAGAAACCTTGAAATTTCACCAAATTATTTCTGCTTTAATCCTCCGCCTTGATTGAGTCATGTGATGGCATTTAGAAATTTTTTTTTCTGGATGACATGACTAGACTACATGAACGGAAACCTCCCTTATCCTTGAATGAATTAGTGTGATTTTGTTCTGCTATTAATAATGAACATTTTCTTGTCCGCTTCTGTCTAGTTTAAACTTTTGTCTATTTCAAACCTCAGTCATTGAATCCTACCAGCTGTTGGTCCGCAGATTTCAGGAAACTTTGATTATTAGAAGTCTTTTCCCATATGAGTACTTCTGTTCTGAGATCAAGTGAAATAAAGAGTCTGAGCTGATTTTAAAACTATATTTGCTGGAAGGCACATTCTGTAGAGCTGAAAGTAATTTCTTTTTTAAAAAATCCGAGACTCTTCATAATTTAGCTACATTCTGTTAAAAATGGATGGTAGCACTAGATGTTGTTACATCTGTGTAAAATATTGTGTTAATACAACATTTTTGTCTATGCTGTAGTATTTACATTCTGGTTCTGGTTTTCTGTGCTTGCTCAACTTCCTGTGCTGAGTTCCTCTCGTGTACTGTCAGCACAGATGGAAGCAACTCACTGCCTTGAACTTGTCTCTCTGTGGGTTGAGGCCCATTTCCACCAGAGAACACCTCTCTGCGTATAACCTGTAGAGAAAACCGGCAAGTGCACTGCCTCAGAGGCTCTGAGCAGGGGAAGGGACCTTTTTTTAGTTTGCTCGAGGAGAAGGAGCTGAGCCAGGAGCTGACCATTTCTTGATTGCACTAAAAGAACCCCTTTTTCATCTCTTGTACCTCTTTTTAATTAATGGCAAATGAGTGAAGGAGTAGAGGTTTTAAAAAAAGAAAGATGACAAAATCGTGATCAACCATTACTCAAAAATCTCAGTTAACCATAGTCATCAAACTTGTCTTAAAAAAAGAAAAGTCAGTGGGCATGCCCATACAGAACTTAATTGCTATATATAGCACACACCTCAGTATTGAATTCTCTAGCTAGATGTTGCAGAAACTTGCACACAGAATGCTCTGAGTGGGTGGCTGGGTGCATGCTTTACCAAGTTATGAGAGCCTTGGTGAGCTTCTTCAAGAAGAATGGACATTTCCATACTACAAAGAGAAGTCAACAGTAATACCTGAGTGGTTGAGAGAGAAGGGAATGTCTTTTCATTGCCCTTGTGTGTTCAGAACTCAAAAGGTACTTAGTGCCGTAGGTATATGTACTGCTAATACAGAGACTGACTGTGAGAAATGCCAAGTGCTACAAATTCCAGTAGAAGTACACTTGATACAGATGCTGTGCCCATCAAGAGGAGATGCAAAGGTCAGAACTAGATTTATCTATGGTACCCTATTTGTTTTTCCTCAGTTGGTAAAAGTCTCAGTTTTCAAGTAGTGGTGAATTAGGAGTTGCTAAACTGGTAAAATGTTCATGTCATTGACACGTAAGCAACAGGTTTCGAGTTTAGACATGAAAATCCTAATGTTTTTGCTAGTGGTCAGATTACCTAATAATTTGCCTAATATTTGAAAACTGTATGTTTGCTTCTGTATTTATTGAAATGTAACACATGCAAACCACTGTACTGTCTTTGTTCTTGACCTGAGCAGTAATATCCTTATTGAGCATCTTGGCAGTCAGTCCTAATAGTTTCTGCTTCTTGTTCTCTGTGCCAGTGTGAGGCTTTGCCCTTCCAGTCTTTCTCACAAGGAGTACTTAATGCTGCCTAGTCAGCTTTCCTAAAAGTCAGTAGCCTCTTGCCTTGAATAAAGCCTAATGAGTCAGCTTTGTAACCTTTCAAACATAGTTTGTGTGTCTTGCTATTTTGCCATGCAAACAGGGGCTGTCACTGTAGCTGTCAATTAGGGTACCCCTTTGGGTACTCCAGACTGAGAGGACTGAAGGGATTATGAAGGTGGAATTAGATCCTCCTGTGTATGGTGTAGAGGGTGAGAGAAAAGACTAAAAATCATGTTTTGGGATTTAAAAGGCTGAAAAGATGTTTTGAGGTTGCTTTACCAGTTCTTTCTTCAGATGTATGTTAGAAGAAAGGCAAACAACAGCAGATTGTGTCATGATATATCCAGTCTCTGCCCAATTCACACTGTCTTAAGAAAAAATAAAGGAAAAAAAAGAATACACAAACTTAAAAGAATGCATGCAATGAAAGCAGTTTTCTATTTATTGATTTCAGTTATTTGATTGTGTTAGAACATAAATTGTAAATGTTTTAGTGAAGGTACTACTTCCATGGGTCTACTGCAAAGTCACCTGTGGCTGGGAAAACGAAATGAAGTATTGATGAAATTTATTTCTTAGAGAAAACTTAGATGAACCTTTTCTGCTGTGTAAGGTCTGTGTCTTATCCTAACATGAAAAAATCTGTAATGCCAGTATTAGTTTTGAAGGTCACCTGCTCATTCCCAAATTTTGTGTACTATTCCTGTGAAATTCTTTTTAAAGGAAGCAAAACCCGCCGTTTCCATTGCACGCATGTATTCACTGCCTGATAAAACCAAGAGCCTTTCCTTCTTTGCTGTTGCGTATTCCCTTATTTGCATTCAGACCAGTGTTTTCTATCAGGAATATTTTTTCACTTATTTTTTTTCTTTCCCTTTTAGTCTAGAAGCAGTCTGCAGTGGGATGTTCCCTCTTCTCCATTAGCTTTATCTGTACACTGTTCTTCCCTAAGCAATCTTTTTAACAACATCTGTGTACTTTCACTCCTTTTTCAGCCTTCAGCTCATATTTTATTGCTAAAATGGCTCCTTTCTGTTACCTCCTTTTTGTTTACACATAATTCTTTAACACTGTGATTATTGTGTTTGTGCTCACCATATTGTTTTGTCTTTGAATTTCCCATTTTATGATTCCTGTAAGTATCAGCACTACAGTTCTAGCCATGGTATCTGTCTGGTATGCTCCCATTTTTTTATATTTTCCTTAGATTTGTGCTTCACAAATGAAGTGTTTTGTGTGTGTTTTTGTGAAAGCTCATTTTCCGTCTGGTGCTTGTCTGTCAATATATTTTCTTGAATAGCAGAGATGCTTTCTGAAATCTTCACAGTTTGAGGGGGTTTTTGTTCCATTTTCCAGCTTAACCAGTATGGTTAATGCATCTTCCTTCAGCCAAGGAATTTGTGTGGAAAATGCGAGTGACAGAAAAGAAACTTAAGATCATAAAGCAGTTCTTGTTCAGTTGGGCTTAATGTTGTATGTAGCTCCAAATAATGTTCATTTTGCTTATCCAGTGTGGTGCTTTGAGATTGAAGGATGTACTTAGAAAGGACTGGGGGAAAAAAACCCACCTCAATATGATGTATATGTTTTTCTGCTGAATATAGTCTCCTTATGGAACTACACTATTTCCTCCTGAGGATCTTTCTCAGAGATTCTCTCTAAAGCATGGAAAGGAGAAGAGTAGAAAAGAGGATTCATGTTGATGCACAAGGGGCCCCATTCCCATTCCATTTTCAGCTCCTCTGCTGCTGAAAGGTTGTGCCTCACCTTTGCTCATAGGGTTGGAGCAGCATTTCCCCAGAGCCTTGGGCAGGGCCACTTTCCTGGGTAGAGCTGTTCTTAGAAGGGTAAACAGAAAGGGTGACAGGGCAGCTCTGGCAAAGATGATGTGTATAGGATAGCCACAATTTCCTCGCAATTTCCATTTTATTTTCCTGTAAGTACAACTGCAGTCTAAGACTAATCTTTCCTGTTTCTGGAGAAACTAAGTTTATGGTCAATGTTGTCTTTAGGGAGAATGATCTGGTGTAGTGGGAAAAGACAGAAATAGAAGGAGAAAAGGAGATAATTCTGTTTCTTGATTGAACTGGAAAAGAGCAAGTACAAAGTTGCAAAAGTTGTTCTGCAAGCTTGACAATTGCTTTAAGGTGCTTCACCCACAGCATTCTTAAACAGTTTGCAAATCCCAACAAAGAAATGTCTGGGTAAGACTACGCTGGTCCATGCCCACCTGCACTGTCCAGTGCCATCAGAGGTGGCCAGAGCTGGGGGGATTAAATTGGGTGTCTTTATGCTGTGTGCCAAGGTAACGGGGGAATGGTGTGCCAGCACAGAAAAGGAAAGGCTTGTTCTTTCAGTCTGTGCAATACCTCAGGGAAGGCAGGACAGAGCAGTATGCTTGTGTGTGTACTTTGCCTTTAAGAAGCAGGAAACCTGAACGGTGAGGTGCAAACCTGCCTGGCGCTTGGCATTCAGGAGGGAACTCTGAAGCTTAGGTAGGTTTCCCTCCTGAGCAACGCGTTTAAAAAATGTTTAGGATGTTTGTCATTGTACTGAGTTAAAGCAAGATAAATTGTGTCACTTTAAAAAAAAAAAAAAAAAAGGAAGCACTGACACTGGAGTTTGTAGTGTGAATCATTTGTTATTTGCACTTTTTTGCATGTGCAGGAGAGTTGAGTGCTGGGAGGAGTTGAACCATAGGGTGTTGCTGAGACAAGAGTATTTATTGCAGCAGAACTAAAATTACAGGCAAAAAAAATAAAATACTCTAGGGGGGAAAGAG
>NW_008658997.1:94886-100169 GCF_000695815.1 Acanthisitta chloris
GTATTAAGCATGCTTAATATTCAGTTTAGTCTCATATGACATGTTTACGACCAGTGTGTGTGCCTCAATGAAGGCACTGCCTAAAAATGTATTCACTAATTAGTTTTGGTGCACGAAGTGTTTGTATTTTCCTCTTCTCCACCGACAGCACAATTTGCTTTTCGATAGAGGAATATGCAAAACGATTTCACGTTTGCCGGATTTGGGTTTCTCGTGGAGTCGTACCCTTAAAATCAGCAGAAGGGAGGGACTGGAGTTACTCTGTCTGTTATCATCAAGCTCTGCTAATGTAGCCCAGGCGCCACGTGACTGCAGAAAAGGCTATTATCTCAATGAAAAGGAAACTGCTTTTTAGAGCAGCAACAGAGCAGAAGCAGGAGGAATTTTCGAGTACTCCACCATGCTGGATTGTCAAAGGGGGATCTCTCTGATCAGCAGTTAGGGAAGGATTAGCGTGGCCAGTTTGTCAGCTGTCATTAGAAGCAGATGACAGAGATGATAAGCTGCTGTGTGCGCACGTCCTCACTCAGCATGTGCTTTGGTTTACATCAAGACATAACACTGGTTTGGGATAATGGAGACCTGATATTTTTAAGGCTGTAAATTTACTGGTTATTGTCTCCTTTTTTTTTTTTTTTTAAATTTTCCCCCCCCCCCCCTTTTTAATAAATAAGCCAGTGTGATGAATGGGGGATTTATCTACATCTTGATCTGAAGACGCAGAAAAACTAGTAAGATCTGCCTTCAACTGCAAAGGCTGGAAGACAACAAGGTGTGTTTCCGAAGTGCTGTGACTTCATTGTTAGTGCTTTCTTTTTGCACGTATGTGTGTGCTCCTGTGTGTGTGTGCATCATGGGTGTCTGGATGCTGGGGAGGGCAGGGGAGGCAAGGGGGGGCGTTGGTTTCGGGGAATGGGTGGAAGGGCTGATTTCTGTTTGAGTAAGAGTTTAAAGATGTTTCTAAATAACAAATGCAAAGAAATAATGTAAATTTGATTCTTCAGTTTCTGTTGTTTCCCCCCTTTTTAATGGCTACAGGTGTACTTGTGGTTGCCTGTGACAGTTTTATGGGTTTATGAGGCTAAATATATCTTAGTGCACAGGAAATATTTTTGTAAGCAAGTTTTCTGGCATCCAGAATAATACACAAACCCATCTATATTTTCCCACTGTCAAGAGGAGGTGGAGCCTGAGTATCTCTCTTTCATTGCAATAATTGCTATTCAATATTCAGTAATTTCTGTGCACATGAAAAAGTACAGAGTATGTCAGACTGAGACATTCGTGTAATAAAGCTTTCTCTTTCTGACCAAGAGCTTGAGTAGACAACACACACACTGGTAATTGTTATATAACTTTCTCTATTCTCTAATCTTAATAGTTTTCTTTACAAGTATGGGATCCTGTAAACAGAATGACATTCAGTTAATCTTCAGACCTCATATCTATCTCATGGTTGTGCATGCTGATGTCATTAAATATCTTGGCAGTATTTACCTTTCTTTTAACCTTGGGAAGGACAACATTTAATATTGCAGATTATTTAAGTCATAATATCCCTCAAAAAAGGTTATAGGTAGTAAAGTGAAGATAGTATGCTGTCTCCCCTGCTTGGGGGAGCTTGCAGGCTTGTTGGCTTTATGTTTCTGTCATACACAGCATTAAACCCAGCACTGCTCTTTGCCTCACAGCAATGATATCAATTCTGGACTAAAAAAAAAAAAAAGGTTAAAATGAAGTGTTTGGATTTATGTAAGTGTGCTGATGGTCACTTTAGAATTGTGCCTCCAAAGTTAAGGGCAGAATTGAGAAGGAACATATAACAGGTCATTACTGCAGTGCACTGGCAGTTTGCGAAGTGTGTTTTCCCAGATTCATATTGAAATAGTGGTGGTGACTATCATGCTTAGAATCTGTTTAATAATTAACTAAATACATACAGGAAATGCCTTAGTTTATTTTATTTAGGACTTTGAAAAACTCATGCTACTTTGAGATAGGAGGTAGAAAGCAAAATATTATTGTTTTTCAAATTAATGTAGTTTGTGTTTGAAGAGACTTTATTTCATACTGTGAAGGCAGAGCCAGAAACGTAAACAAGTTAGTGCTATTTATTTGCTTGTTCTCTTTTGTCTCAGCTTGATTATTTTAATTGCAGTATACCAACATTTTGATACAGAGGCGTGGGGCAGGCGGTGCCGTTGAGTAGAGGCTTGAGAGCCTGTCAGCGTTCACGGCACCAAATGTCGAAGCCACAAGAACAATGAAACTTCCTCTCTGCTTCTTGTGTTTTCTTCCTTTATTTCATTACAGAAGATCTAACAAGATAGTGGGGGCCAAGTAGTGCGTGCTGAAATGTTGACACCTGTGTTTTGTAGAAAAATAGGTTTTTGCTGCTTGTACAGTCAGTTTGATTTGCCTGATGCCTTTTAGGATGTATTAAGCGGGGGAAATTTGAACAAAATCAACCTTTTGTGTAGACTGTGTTCTTCCAATGGCTCCATGTTCTCACAAAACTCAGGTTGGGGTGGTTTCTTTCATAAGCAATTTCTTACAGAATTACTGTATCTAGCACACATAAAACTTCTAGCACTATCTTTGACCAGGGTAATTTTGTTTGCCCACTCTTCAAATACTCTTCATGTTTCTGTAGTCAACAAGGTTTCACTGGTAATGTTCAAAAGGTGTTGCTCTTTTATTTTTTTCCCCTCCTCTCCTGTTTTGTTGTAAACTCTGTAAGGGAAATTTCTTGTGCAAGGAAGGAAAGAAGGTATGATTGCATCGCAAAATATATTGTAAGAAAAAAAATTTCTTGGAAAGTCTGAACTAGAGGCCTACTTTGAAATATTTCATTTCACTTCAGAGTTCCTAGAACAACTTTTAATAATAAATGTCATTAGGAAGTCAACTGGCTGGTTAGATATTGTGGTGCCATTTTATTTATTTGTTTAGACTAGTAATGGAAAAGAATGGAGAAGGGTGTGAAAATAACCTTGATTATCAAAATACTTTAATAAATGGAATAAATATATTAACACATTACTATATAACAGCCTCATACTTGTAATAAGAAAGCTGAGTTAAAAACTGAGGACTAGTTCTACAAGCCAAGCTGTTAGAGCTGAGTAAATGAGAAGGGTGTTTGTAAGTTGATAATCACTGAACCTGCGAGGAAATCCTGATGGAGTCATCTTACTGCCTGCATTACTCCTTAGCTTCTCTTACTGCTTATGTTCAGCTGTGGCAGGCTTAGAAGGACACCTGAATTGGACTGAAAATTATTATTAGCAGGTAAGACTTTAGTCTCTGAAGGTGAGGAGTAAGGTGTGACAGCATGTGTCTTTCAGAAGTGAGCTGTTCTCAGTACCTGGGAGTCTGGCTGATCCCTGTGGGTAGTTTCCCTGTTACCTGAAGATGTGCAGTGAGGTCTTAGCAAGGGCTGGCTAGGATGTGAGGATGCAGAACGCGAGGAACAGTGCAGGAATTTGATGAAAATCGTAAATGAAGAATCAAACCAAAAGTTTATGACAAATGTATTTAATTTGCAGACTGTGTTGCACCTGAATCACCTCTTGCCTTGTTCCCATTTCATTTTTTCCTGTGCATGCTGTCCTGAAGCAAACTTCATCAGGATGCTGTACTGCTCTGATTTTCCATTCCTGATAGCACAGGCTGTTGTGATTCAGCAACCATCTAATGCAAGATTCTCATGAAGAAGCTTCTGTTTAGAGCAGCATGGAATAAAATTATTTTTGGTCCTTTTCCTGCAGTTTTTTTCCAGATGTTCAGTCCAAGTAGCTTTAAGTGTGTGTTATTTTTTACTTTGAGGCAGTATATTGCAGGCTTATGGTCAGCTCCTTCTATGAATGTAGTGGGTGTTCCTCTCTTAAGTAATTACATTCCATTATAATCCAAAATTTAAAATACTTAGAATAGACACTAATTCTTTGTTAGAACTTGTGATTCTTCTTTACCGTAAATGCTTTAATTATTAACAAAAGTTAATTTCAGTTTATTTTTACAAAAAGAATAAAATAGCTCATAATGAACATTCAGCTTTAATAGCGGAGTAAGCCTGTTTTTCTTGGGCTGCAGGATACAAGCATTGTTTTTTTCAGGCCTGTGGAGTGATTTATGTCCTACAAAAGAGAGAAATAACAGTTTGACATCTTCTTTTAGTAGACTAGGAGGAAAATCGAAGCTTCAGTGAAGTCAGTGATAAAATTCTGATTTATTTCAGTTGAGTCATAACATCCCCTTAAAACTGTTCAGGTTTTTTTTACAGTGTCATTTCTGCTGTGGGGAGCTTATAAGGAGCTGTGGTAAAGCTTATAGGGTGCTGCCTGTAAGCATTGTGGAGGCCAAAGGTATATATGGATTTAAGAAGGAATTAGGCACCACTGAAGATAGGTTCAGAGGGAGGAGGAGGAACAGCAACACTGCAGCTAAGCTTGTACCACTGATTGTCAGAGACAGAGAGAGGAGTTATTGAGGGAAGGATCATTCTATAGCTGCCTTGTACCTTTTTCCAAGACGTCTGCTGTTAGCTTCCATGACAGAGTAATCACTAGCTAAACATCTCTTTCATTTGATTCATATAGCTATTCCTATGTATGTTTTATTTGGTCAGAGTCCGTATTTATAGATATATATGTGTGTGTGTGTGTGTGTATACACACACGTGGGGACAAAGCTTGTGTTCACAAGATTCTTTTCCTTGGCAGTTGACTAAGTAAAGCATCAACATTTTTATGAGTTGTGTTTTCCTTTTAAATGCTTTAAAATGACAATTAAACTTTCATCTTCTTTTATTATTGCTGTTGCAGTATTTTACTAAAGCAAGCAAAATTAAGACCGACATGAAATCTGAAGTCATTCCTAATTGCTATTCGTGTTCATAGATCAGTTTTTAAACTCATGGATGTATTAAGAACATCAAGTTAATCATACTTTGCACGTGTTTGCAAGACACTCATGTGTGGCTCTGGCATAGTTTGTTAGTTTTGATCTTTGTACTTAGTAACAGTGTGCATAGTAAGCACCCTCAATGACATTGCCAAGAGTTTGATATCAATCTAACATACATCTGTTTTAAGTATAAAACTGTATGTTGGAAGGTGATACAAGTATAATCTTTCATGCATGTAGCTGTATTCTCTTAAAAAGCATGGATCAAACTGGTTGCTCTTCCAACATTAATATGAAAAAAGTAATGAAAATTTTTCTACTTCCCAACTCTTATACTGCTGCTCCAGTATAAATGGATGATACTGGCATGTGGAC
>NW_008658997.1:100214-104389 GCF_000695815.1 Acanthisitta chloris
CATACCAATATGGGATGAGAATAGAGGCCAAACTCTTATCTGGTCTCTCCCATAACATCCTGAACCACATCCTTGCCACCAGGCACCCTCTGGGACTAGGGCTGAGGCACGCCACTGTTGGCTTAGGGGGATGTTGAGTTTTCCAAGGCAGATGCTCTATATGCATTCCAGAGGCAAAGGTGGTGGGTAAGCCGTACTGTGCACTTTACTGAACGGGATGATTTAGCTCTATAATTTCAAGAAGTGGTGCAGCATTCTGAACCTCATGGGGGCACCAGCCACATCCCTGACTGACAAAGGTCATCAAAGTGAAGTCCAATTCACCTCACAGCTACCTGTTAACATTGCTATCACCATGTCCGTTTGTGCAGTGCTTTTCCAACACAGTTGATTCTATGATGCTGTGATTCTGTGATTTGTTTTACTTGAAACAGGTATGTTTGACTTTAGACTGTTGTTAACTTGCAACCTTCTGGAACAAAGCAGCTTGAATTCTCTTGATTCTTAATTTGAGAGTTTATTATTATACACTGTTAAAGGAAATGAATGCTTATGAGAGCATCTCAGTGGTTTAGAATCATAGAATTATCAAGGTTGGAGGAGACCTCTAAGATCATCAAATCCAACCATTAGCCTGCCACTCTGCTGTAACCCCTAAAGCCTAAACTATATCCTCCAGAGCCAGAAGCATCTTAAATGCTTCCATGGATGGTGACTTCACCACCTCCCTGGGCAGTCTGTTTCCAGTGCTCTAACAGTGAAAAAAGCTTTCCTAACCTCTAATCTGAATCTTCCCTGTCTCAGCTTATGACCATTCCCTCTAGTCCTCCCATCGCAGGCCTGGCAGCAGAGACCATTCCCCACCTCTCTCTACAAGCCCCTTTCAGGTAGTTGTAGAGAGCAATGAGGTCACCCCTAGCTGCTTCTTCTCAAGCCTAAACAAACCCAATTCTCTCAGCCATTCCTCAGGGAAGAAAGTGTGGAGTATGTATCTTGTAGGTATGTGTGGAGTCAGTTATTCATTTGTCATGATAAAAATATCAAAATGTGTAGAAATGTTTTAGATAATGTTTATGTACACTTTCTGCAAATTGGGTTTAATTCAGTGCTCAGTATTCAAAAGAATGGCCTGAAGTTTCAACATGCTTCCTAGTAATAGGTGGTAGGGTAGAAAAGAAAACTAAACTCTCTTGGTTCTGCAGTGGAAATACGAGTCTGGCTTTTGATTAGGCACCAGGGAGTTGGACTTTCTGAAGTGCAGGAAAAATTTCAGTAAGATCATGTGTTTTCAGTAACTGTGTCTACTCTGGGACTGAAGGAACATTCTTTTGATGGCCAGATTAGGGATACGAAAGGTATCAAGCATCTCTTGCTGAGGCTGCAGCACATTGCACCTGAGCACGTAGACATGCTGTGTTGATCCTGGTGACCAGGAGGACCAACGCCTCTAGTTGTGCGAACTCAGATTGATAAGTGATGGAACTCAAATATTATAGGTTTGGTATCTGTGTATAGGTCCTATAACTATGTGTTACTGTATGCGTTTGATGTGGAAACATGCTGTTCTCTCTGTCTCACCTACTTTTTACCTATATGGAAGCCAGTTTCTTGACCTTTTTATTAAAAGAATATGTTTTATCTAAACTAAATAGATTTGTATTTAACAGGCAGGTAACTGGAGTGAAATCCTTATATAGGCATGCACATGCCACGGAGATGTGTAAATGCCTTTGTCTGTTGTGATTGGTCATATTTTTCTCATTGTTAAGATAGACATCTTGAAAACTGCACTGAACTGTATAAGCTCACTGGTATTGTGAGTAATGTATACATTTGTGTCAGTTATATTTATGAAATTAGAAAATGTTCCTGGATTTTAGTTTTTCCACATTGCCTTATACTTGTGAGAGGAGTTGTTCTACTCCTTCCCTCTCTCTGGTCTGGTTTTCCCCTTGCTCTTTGGTTGTTTCTGGGGAAGAAAGTTGGTGTGGGAATTTAAGTAGACAAATAGCAGTTTTTAAATTGGCAGAGAGGATTCAGTAGGAGTTAAAATATGCTTAACTCTCTGTTCCGGAAGTACCATCAACTGGAAACAAAAGCTGTTTAAATACAAAGTTTCCTATAACATTATGCTTTTCTATGTTTTTATGTGTGCTTCATTTGTCGCCTATGCTATTCACAAAGTTTTTTTGAAATCACAGCAGATTTGAAATACTAGGCTTTGAAATCACTCTCACAAGTTGTTAATAATCATGAATGCTAAGAAAAAATCTAGATTAATTAAACATCTTATGTGGGAATTTGGACTACTTTTCCAGTAAAAGTACTTGCAGGCTTAATATTTTTGCAGCCATAGTTTAATACTTACTTAATGCATCGTGGAAGGCTAAATGTCTTTAGAATAACTTTTGTTTTCTTCTTTTTTTTAACTTAGCCACCTATCTAATACAAACAAAAGTATGTAAGAGTGACTGACATATATACAAATATATATACACATATATTCTGGCATCGTATTTTAATTTTTAATCTGGTTGTTTATGGAATGCTTTAGTAGTATTAAGCTGCATTTCTTTTGTGCTGGAGTATTAAGAATCACAAACACTTTTTCATAACAAGAGAGGTAGAGTCCCAGGCCTGAAATTACAATACAGTCTTAAAGGTTTTTTTACAGTAGTACCACCTGCCTCCTCTTCAGCAATGTTTTGGTGAAAACAGATCTTTTCCTCCTAAAAAGTGGGTATTAAGCAAACCTGTTGTGTGTTATGTTAAAAAAAAAAAAAAAGGTACTTTCTTGTGATATTTTTTCACTGTTGTTTTATTAAAGCCTGGTTTTGCTATTCCTGGGCATATTAGAGGTGCTGACGTAGCCTAATCCATAAGCAGCTGAGTGAGTGGCTCTGTTAAGAGCCTTAGCCTATGGGAATACAGAAGGTAGGAGCCATCTTACAGTGCTGGGGTCAGTCTGGAGGGGTTTGGGCTAAGTCTCAAGCAGAACTGGGGTTTTCTCAAACCTGTGTTTGACTAGCTGAGAAAAACCTCTTTCTCCCTCAAAGTGTTAGGTGGATTTTAAAGAAACACATATTAAATACCAGTCTGTAACACTGAACATTGGTGTTAGCCATTTATTTGATTGCTTCAGCATGTGTTAAAGAGCTCCTGCTGCCCATTTGCAGCCTAATGTGTTTATTAGATGGTCTTCCCAGTGGCATCTTGGAAGTGTCTTTCAGGTAAAAAATTCATGAGCATTATTGGCTTTCAGGCTGCAAATGGAATATGTCATCTTCTTACTGTCTAATACACCACTCTAAAGCCATTACACAGGAGTAGGGGAAAAGATTGAGGAAGGAGCCTTCAGCTTAAACATTTGTTTGTAGTCTGTTACGGCATTTTGTAGGCTGAGCAAAAATGTGAGTAGTGGGTGTTGGAGCCAGTTTTCAGTTCTTTTATACAGGGGTTCAATGGCATTGCAAGTAGATTATGTTCCTTTTCTTAGTCCTAGTTTCTGGAGTTCCAGAGTAAAGTAGAATTTAGTGAATACTGCCATAAATCATTTTTAATGTTACCTGTAATAGAGTCTCTTTAAAATGAAATTGTATCTTCTAAGTAAGAAGCATTATTTTCAGGCAGAAAAGGCTATGGGCACATGTCAGATTTTAGTACATGTCCTTTAAAGGTGGCTAGAGTTTCAGCTTGCTGCTACCACCTTCCTTGTAGAAACTCTGTTTTCTCTTTTTGCTTTATACTCTATTACTATTGTAAAGTGTCAAAGATTTTAGGCCGTTACATCTATAGTAAAAGTGGTAGTGCTGTTTTGAGAAAAAAAAACATGCCCTTAAATAAATTAGTTTATATTTTTAATATGAGGTTAGCATCATCAACCAAGGTACTGGACATCCTGTTTATTTTGGCAGACTGGCCTTATTTTGTTTGGGGAATATCCCTGTTCCATCTGTTTGGTAATGTAGGACAGGTATAGTAAGTTGGTTGTAGAACATGTGGCTTATGTATTCCAGGATTCAGGATGATGGCTTAATATGTCTTTAACTTTCTTTTCTGTCAAACTTGTTAGCAGTGGATCTCTCACTTTAATTTAATTTTAGCAGACAATCCAGTCGTTTTTTTCCCATTTCTTTTATTTCCCTTCATTCTCATCTTTTTTTTTTTTTTTTTTT
>NW_008658997.1:104407-106868 GCF_000695815.1 Acanthisitta chloris
GTCTCTCTGGATTTGTCGAAATACCTGTGCAAGAGGAAGTTTGCGTGCCAAGAGGCTGAGCTTTTCCAAGCGCAGTGCAGTGCGCGAGGCAGGTGGGCTCCGTTCGCTGATTGGGATTCTGGCAGATGACACAATGAAATGTGCTGGGAGTTAAAGCAGCTCTTCCTCCTGGACTGCTGTCGCTGACCAATAAAAGGTTGGCCTTGGGCTCCAGTGGCTCCAGCCTCTGATCTAGTATCTTATCTTGCCTCTGACAGCGATTTCCTTCAGAGGCCTGGGAAAGTGGCTAGCAAGTATTGCCTTTTTGAAAAGGATTGAAGTATGTATCAATATAAAATATTTTCCGATTCTGAAATGGAGCCCGTGAGAAAAGTTCATAAGCAGGAAAAAACTTTGAAGAATCAGAATTTGCATATGACTTCCAGCTTTCCTCTGGCTTCTACCAGAATTAATGCTTCATGGAGTGCATTAGTAATTTTGAAACCAAGACAGAAAGCTTTCTAGTCATGAGAACTTCACAGGGAAAAAAGGCTGAACTCCAATAGCTGTATGTTTGAGTTTATAATTAACCACACAAGTATGAGCTGTTTGTATTTTTTAAATGGGCTGTTAGAGAAAATTTTTTGCCAAACTTTTCACTGACTTGCAATATTTTTTATTATCTTTCCTGTTTGTTAATCAATAAAACACTAACTTTATTAAATTGCTTCTATATGTGTCAGTTGTATGTACACTAATTGCATGTGCTGGTGTGCTGGAAGGGTGCTAGTGTAGTACTGCTACCTGATTGTCCACTATGTGGTACTTTACCTTTTGTTTGCTACTTTTCAGATTGAAATAGCAGCTTTGAAGGTGTAATCCTCATTTATTCTTTAACTGCATTTGTTAGGCTTATAATAAATCTGACAGTTTAACAGGCCTTGTTTGGAAGATGGCCTGCCCTGATAAGAGATAAAATGCACATTATCTTCTTCTACATTGACTCTGGATGATTAACTGGATTCACTGATGCTGAGGATCAGTGCTGGAAGGTTTACTCTGCGTGCTGTGTTCCTTCATGGCATTTGAAGAGTCGAAGAGATGTTGCAAATTCACACAAGTGATTTGTGCTAGATATTTCCTGTCCCTCACTTCACGGGGCCTCTGTTTTTCTTTCCCCTTTGAAAGATGAATGTTTACTATTGCTTTATAATTAGGTTAAGTCTCTGTACTCCAGCTTAGAGCAGTTGCTAGTGGAGGATGTAAAGGAGGATGTGCCGTCACGACAAGAACAGCAACTATTGTTTAATTACTGATAACAAAACAAAACAAAAAAAGAATTTAAACATATTTCAGGCTCTGTTGTTTCAGTCTCTGAACATCTGGTAGAAACTGGTTAGGTGTCACTAAATGTAATTGCTAACATGTAAGTTTATTCAATTGATTTTTCACTGTTTGTGATTTACATTTAACAATTGGAAAAAATTGGACAGTGATTGCATCTGCAAGTATTTTGAATGCTTAGGACTGTGATAGCAAAATGGAGAGAGAAGGAAAATACACTTCTGGTCTTAAATGTAAATACAAAGAAAGTGTTAAGTTACCTAAGATGTCCTGTTGGAACAGGTCATCTGTTGGAGACTAAAATTAGTTCTGTAGGTATTTTTAGTAATTAGAATTCTGCTTCTCTAATTATCTCCTTCCTTGTAGGAAAATGCTGCAGTGAGTGTATTTATCTTTCCATTGCTCTGTTGCTCATTCATGCCCAGTGGAATTGAAGCTTGAGTAGCATCTGAGTCAGCATTAGCAGTTACACTCTTAGTTATTGTTGTAGGTTTTTTTTGTTGGCAGGGGTTTGTTGGTTTTTGTTGTTTTGGGTTTTTTTCTAGGGCAAATGGAAAAAACCTTAATATACATTGAGAAAAAAAATCTGCTACCGCCACTGAGGGCAAAATATTAATTCCACCGTGGGATATTATGTTTATGTTTTGGAGTGCAGTACAACTTACTTTCAAACAATTTACACAATGAAAAAGGGAGTGCCTAGTCTTGCATGACAGTTCATTCTGCAAGACATGCATTCAAATTCAGCTTTGTAAGACATCTTCTTTCAAAATAAAATTGGTTTAGTTCAGCATCTGACATATCATGATGCTATTTTTTTCATTGTCAACCATGTTTTTATCTTTCTCTCCTCAAAGCAGTGATTACTGCTGTTTTGTTTTTACTAATTCCCAGTTTGGTTAATCTTTTTTCTCTTCCATACTATGCTAAATAACCCTTACCCACATTTTATTGATTTATGTATCAGAAGACATATGGTTGAGCTGATATTACATTCCCATTTCTTCTAAAGCATTTTATGAACCAAACTCTCCAATTTCTTTATCTTTTTTCTTACTGAAAATTCCTGCAGAGACGTTTAAAAGCATCAGAGGAGCAGGATGAGTGCTGCTTTCTAATTTAAGGTAGTTCCCTGTAG